>NC_080173.1:13691433-13961298 GCF_950295315.1 Erinaceus europaeus
AAGCTAGAGCTGAGCAATGTTCTGGTTAAAAAAGAAATGTAGAGAGGGAGAGGGAGAGGAAGAGGGAGAGGTGAAGGGAGGGAAACAAATTGAGAGGGAGGAGTCGGCGGAAGTGCAGTGGGTTAAGCACATGTGGCACAAAGCACAAGGACCAGTATAAGGACCCCGGTTTGAGCCCCCGGCTCCCACCTGCAGGGGAGTCACTTCACAGGTAGTGAAGCAGGTCTGCAGGTGTCTGTCTTTCTCTCCCCTCTCTGTTTTCCCCTCCTCTCCATTTCTCTCTGTCCTATCCAACAATGATGACATCAGCAATAATAACTACAAACAACAATAAAAACAAGGGCAACAAAAAGGAAATAAATAATATTTTTTAAAAGGTGAGAGAGAGGGAGAGTGAGAAAGAGGGAAGGATGGAGAGAGGGGAAAGTGGGGAAGGGAGAGAAAGAGAGAGAGAGAGAGAGAGAGAGAGAGAGGGAGGGAGCACAGCACCGGAACTTTCTTTAATGAGGTGGAGGTCAGGCTCAAACCCAGGTCATGCATATAGCAAAGCAGCACAGTATCCAAGTGAGCCCCCCTGCCCCCCTCACCCCACCCCTCCATGCTTTTCTGCTTGAAGACACTCTTGTCACCATAAAGATGCAACTGGAGCAATGGCTCAATGGATGGACACTGGATCAACATGCCCGAGGGTCCCCACTCAAAGCTCACAATGCATGTACCAGAGAGATGCACTGCTTTCTAGCTCTCTGACATATGTGAAACTTTCTCTTTTCAATGTAGTAAATAAAACAAACCCAAAGGGGGTGGGGAGGAGATAGCACAACTCCATCTGATTTAAGTTGCCCTTACTGGGACTTAGGTGAATCTCCCTGTTCTTTTTCCATCATGAACCAGTTAGTTCCCCATCTGTAGTGGGGTGAAAGGTGTTCTCACCCCCAAAATATAACTGTGCCCTAATGCTAGCTGCCTGGGCATGATGTGACCTGTGTTAAAAGTAGGTTCCTTGTAGATGTGACTAAGTCAAGGCTCTCAAGATCATTGTAGATTCAGGTGAGGTCCAAAGCCAATGATCAATGTCTTTGCAGGCAAACAGAGAGGGAGAATTGAGAGAAGCGAGGGGAAAGATGACATGAAGACAGGGGCAGGGGTGGGAGTGACGTGGCTATGAGCTGAGGATTGTTGGTGATTCCCACAAGCCAGAGACAGCTCTGGGACAGAGCCTCCCTCAGCAAGTCTAAAGGAACCAGTCCTGCCCATTCCTTGAGCCTAGAATACAGACTGTGTCACCAAGAAAGGGCATTTCTACTGCTTAAGCCAGGAAGTTTAGTGATAATTTGCTACAGCAGTCTTGGGAAATGCATACCCTGTCTCCCCAAGTCCTTCTGATTTTGACAAGGAGTTCTGATGGCTGTCTCTCATTTCTGCCTTTCAGTTAAACAAGTCCCACGTTGGAGAATAATTTATGTTCTGGGCCTTGCTTTTTGACCGACAGCTCTTCCAGCCCTGCCGCCTCGGGCTATAGTGCACTTTACTCAGGCTCCAGTTTGCGAAGCATGCATTCTCTGACTGTCCTCCAACGAAAAATTATAAAAATGCCATATATTTATCAATAAGAAAGAAAGGACAGACAGAGAGAGAGAGAGAGAGAAAGAACCAGAGGATCACTCTGACTTATGTGGTGCTAAGGATCAAAATCAGAACCTTATGCCTGAGGGTCCAGCTCTTATTCTACATCTCCACCTGCCAGGCCAAGCATCCCTTTCAATTTTAACACCCTTGGTGTGAGCCTTCCTGGTATCTGATGGGGCAGAGTGTAGGATGTGCACTCATTTCCTGTGTCTGTTGTGACAGATCCTCACACACTGAGTGGCCGAAGGCAACAGAAGTGGATTCCCTTGAAGTGCTGAGGGGCAGGAATCTGAAACCCAGCTGACCAGCACTCCCTCCATAGACCCCTGCTCTTCTAGGCATCCTTGGCCCATGGCTGTATCATCCTTGCCTCTGCCCATGCCTCTACCTCTTCCCTCTCCCCTTCTCCACACCTCCTCTTCCTCACAAGGCTTCCTCGGCCTTTCTCTCCTGAGGACACACCAGTGGATTTAAGATCAGCTATTCACAAAGAACCTCTTCCCTGACAAGCCACTTGCACACATTTCAAGGAGTAGGCAGCTATCTGGTGGGAGAGGAGAGTGAGTGTGTCAGGATGGGCAGACACAGCTGTTTCTGAGCTGACCATTTTTCTCAGGCATCCTCATCCCTCGAGCCCAAATCTATCCCATTTGCCTCGGCTCCCAGCTGCCCAGGCTCACCACTGCGGGCTGTCCATCAACATCTGCCGTCTGCCTCTGTGCCTTCCTCCCAGGTGGACTCCTGTGACCCTGGATGCTGGGTAGACAGTCTCCTCTCAGCACCCACCACCTCTGGTCCATGCTTCATGGATTTGTCTTCTTCTTTCTGCCTTTTAAAAAGTATTGATTAAGGGTGAAGGAGACAGCATAATGATTATGCAAACAGCCTCATGCCTGAGGTTCGAAAGTCCTAGGTTCAATGCCCTGCACCACCATAAACCGGAGTGGAGCAGTGCTCTGGTACAATAAATAATAATGAGTACTTATTTATCATGAGAGAGGGAGGTTGGGGGATGAGGAGGAGCCAGAGGAGTCCCAGCAGTACTCAGCTCTGACATAAGGTGGTGCTGTGACTTGAACCTATGACCTCTGGAGGCCTCAGACTTACAAATTGGTGCACCAACAGGCTGAGCAGTCTCTCCCTGCAGGGCCTCTGTTCTGCTTGGTTCACAGCTTTGTTCCCAGGAACATTTGGGTCAGTGGATACCTTGTGAATAGATCTGGGCAAGTCTTCATGTCCGATTCCTCCACCTGCTATTTTGAGTGGGGCACCCCTTCTTTGGGGCTTTGACTGTGCCACTGAAAACCAGATTCTCCATTACCAAAGAGAAAACGGTGCTGACAGTAAGAACTCTTCCACAGGGGGCATTTTATCAATAGCTAGAGGCACCCAGCAGAGTTTGGCCTCTGGAATGCCCCTCCCTCCTAGGTCTCTCAGTGCAATGTGGGAGGGGGACTTTGAAGGGTTAGAAGGATGTCTGTACTTGAGGGCTGACAAATGGGGGTACAGGTGTAACAGGGGGCCCCAGCTGAGGCTTCCCTGTACTTCCCAGTGACAGATATCACATCTCAAAGCCCATCCCGCAGGCATTAGTATGAAAGTGTTGATCTCTGTTTTGCTGTTTTCTGTTTTGCCAGGGAATGAGGGGTTAAGTGTTGGGTTCTAGAGAATGAGGGAAAGGGGAGGAGGCACAGAGAAGTTTAAAAAGAAAAAGAAATTTTTAGAGATTAGCCCATATCCCTTTACATGAGAGAATAAACAATGTGGAGGAATAATATTTGCTCTGATAGAAAGGGAAATAAGGGAGTCTGGCAGTAGCGCAGTAGGTTAAGCACAGGTGGCGCAAAGCACAAGAACAGGCGTCAAGATCCCGGTTCAAGCCCCGGCTCCCCACCTGCAGGGGAGTCGCTTCATAGGCGGTGAAGCAGGCTGCAGGGGTCTGTCTTTCTCTCCCCCCTCTGTCTTCCCCTCCTCTCTCCATTTCTCTCTGTCCTATCCAACAACGATGACATCAATAACAACAATAATAATTACAACAGTAAAACCACAAGGACAACAAAAGGGAATGAATAAATAATGAAAAAAAAGAAAAACTTTATATAAAAAAGGGAAATAAATAGCTCCCCCCCTTTTTTTGAGGCAGGGAGAGGACTTACCTTTTTAAACTCCTAGGCTCCCATGGTCTTTAGTTTAAATAATTAACATTGAAGCAGAGCCTCTAGTTGGCTGTCTCTCGAGGCCAGAGACTTTTGGAGGCCCATCAGTGGCATTTGCACCGGGATAACAATGCATGTGTTCATTACATTATAGAATGTTCCTGTGTGGCTTAATTCTTCAAAGGTTTGGGGTGGGAGGTCGGGGGTGTGGTGGTAGGGGTGGGGTGAGGAAGCCTGACTGTAGGGCTGATGTGGGCAGGTACTTGGGGTGACTCTTGTGGGTGGGTGCCCTCCAAGTGAAGGCGAGGGGGGCTTGTCCTCTCTCCCCACTCTGTAGGGAGGACCGTGGTTCTGAAGCCCTGGATGGCCTAGCTTCCCCTGGCTCTGCGCTGTCAGTCTGGGCTCTGTGTGAAGCGTTTCCTCCTCCCACTTCTGTCCTGCACAGGTAATGAGGCTCCTGCACCCGCTGTTGCCTGGCTGAAGTGAGTGTGCAAGTCTGCCGAGGAAATTCTATGTGGATTAATTAAAATGGGGGGAAAGCCTTACTTACTCCTGAATTATTTACCAGCTTCCAGGAGAGCAAAGAGTCACTGCAGTGGTGTCTGGAATGGAATGCTACCGTCACATCTTTTGGGTGGGAGTGGGGGCGGGAATGGGGAGAGAGGCCTGTCCACTGGATGACTTTGTATGGCTTCTTCATTTTAGGAAGCCACGGAGTGCTCGTCTACATCTGCAGAGATGGGAGTTAAATCCCTGCTGGATGGTTTCTTATTAGGAGGTCAGCAGGTTAATTTTTTTTTTTTTAAAGATTTATTTCTTTATCCCCACCTGGAGTAGGGACACTTCACAAGCTACTGAGCAGGTCTGCAGGTGTCTCTCTTCCTTTCTATCTCTCTATCTCCCCCTTCCCAATTTCTCTCTATGCTACCCAATAAAATGGGAAAAAAATGGCTACCAGGAGCTGGCAAAAAGCCCCGGTAATAATCTTGGAGGAAAAAGAAAAAGACTTATTTAATGAGATTCAGAGAAAGTATAACAGGAGGCTAGCAGTCACATACAAAAGTTACTGACCTTTCTGTGGAAGTCGAGGGACAGGAGTTTCCAAGCCTATCTTACAAAGATTAATATGTAAGGTGGCCAAGTTCACAGTTGAAGATGTCCTGCCAAGGATAACCATATTGGCTCACACACCTGTCCAACTCAGGAAGAGCTCAGCCAAGATAAATGCCACCTAACATGGGGTGGGGAAGGAAGTCCACTGTCTGTTATGACAGATGGAGCGGACACAAGTGAGGATGGCTGAAGGTGACCCCTGCTTCATTATAAGTCATTGTAATAAATTAGCATGGCAGATTTTTGCCCAGCCTCCATGAGTTTTTCTGTATGTGTTATGGGTAAACACTTATGTGTTATGGATAAACACTTATGCAGAGTCCTACTGATTCTATAAATCCCAACCTGTCATTCAGTGATATAATCTCAAACTCATCCCAAACTTTTCCTTTAAAACACAAGTCCTGTACATCAGGGCCCATCTCTTTTCTGAGGAGTGAGCCCTCGCATTCTTTGAGAGTAACTTTGCTTACTATTAACCCTGCAGTAGAACTGTGCTTCTAATTCTTGGCTGATTGTCACAAGGACAACGCAGCAATAGCTGCGTTCTGTCCAGTAACAAGAAGAGGGAGAAAGAATGAAAGAGAGGACCAGAGCATCACTCCTGTGATGCTGTGGTTTTGCACATGTGGGATTTTGATGGGCCTCATTTTTTCATTCTGACAGAAAGACAGAGGCTCCATAGCATGGGGGATTCTTTTGGCACCACAGCACCTCCCATGTGGTGTCTGGACTTGAACCTGGGGCCATGTACATGACAGGGCATACACCCTACCTGGTGAGCTATTGTTAGAAATAAATTAACCCCCCTCACCCCAAGAGCAGACTACAGAAATCTGAAGAATGGTGGCAAGTGAGATATTTATTCAGTTCTGCAGATTTGGGCACTGGCCCAACCTGAACCAGTCGGGGTGGTTTGCAAGCACTTAAGACAACCATCAACTTTTATGCCCTAACACGAACTCCGGAAGTACTCAGTCAATGGGGAAGCTGGACAGAAAGATGCAGAGAGAGAGAGAGAGAGAGATGCCAGAGCACTGCTCAGCTCTGGCTTACGGTGGTACAGGGGACTGAACCAGAGATATCAGAGCCTCAGACATGAAAGTTAGCTATACAACCATTATTCTCTCTCCTCTCTCTTCCCATAATTCTTAAGATCTTTTCGAAGAGAAAAGTCGTCTTCTCCAGGGTCCTGGAGCACAGGTCTGGGTGTGAGTGTGTGTCCCCGACAGGCTTCCTGCAGTGTGCGTTGTCCAGGTATCTGGCTCTGGAGAATCCGAGCTAGCCCTGACCATGGTCTCTGTGTGTGCGCATGTGCAAGTTGAGTGACAGGACTGCTCGAGCTCCACCCATATCCGGCCTACTTTTAGCCAAATATGGTTGCTGAGTAGAACCAGGGCCACTGCTCTGAATCTTCAGGATGACCAGTTCTGAAACTAGTTCGCTAATTGAACTGGGCTGCCCCATCTCCAGACAGGGGGGTCTCTGATCTGTCTCTTGCCATGTCACATTTCGTTTGGAACGCCTGGTGCTCTGGCCTGTCTCGGAGCTGTGCTCCATCCAGATTGTCTTTCAAGCCTGCCTCGCCACCCTTCACAAAGTCTACTATAATTTTACACACTTTACCGTTCCCTTGGCACAATTCCCAAACTGCCACTGTGATCCAGGCAAAGCCAGAGTGGACCCAGGGTACTAGAATGCTTTCCAACATTGACTTTGTTTCTGTTAATGCGCCTCCTTTCAAAAACAAATTTTACTTTCAGGGTCCTGAGGAGATAGCACAGTGGTTCATACAATAGATGTTAATGCCTGTTTTTCAGAGGTCCCAGGTTCAATTCCTGGAACCACTATAAGCTCAGAGCGGAGCAGTGCTCTGTTCAAAAGCAAAGCGAAGCAAAGCAAAACAGCAGCCTAGGAGGTGGCACAGTAGATGAAGTGTTGGACCCTCAAACATGAGGTCGCAGGTTTGATCCATGACAACATATATGCCAGAGTGATGTTCTGGTTCTTTCCTGTCCACTCTCTCATAAATAAATCGTTTAACAAACAAACATTTTCAGGAAGATGGACACTTATTCATAGCATCACACATAGGAAATTAATCCAGTGGGGACTGACGCAGGATAGTCTTGCTGGCTCTGGGCGGAATGCTGGAGTTCAGTCCTCTCCGTTGGTGATACCTGTAACTGCCTAGCCAGGGAGTATCAGCACTGCAGAGGGGAATTTAACTAGAGCCGAGTTTCATGAAATACTGAAAAGTCTGTTTGGGGGCTGATTTTTCTCATGCATTCAGGATATTCAAATTTAAATGATCCTCAGGAAGCTTGAATTAATAATAGAAATCTATCTCACAGAAATAGAATAGGCACCTCTTTGGCTGGGATCCAGAGAGAGCTCCCAGGGAGAGGGCTGTCAAAAGTGAGTTAGGCAACCTGAGCTTTCTGGGTGCAGCAGTCTGAAAGCAAAAGATCATTTGCCTTTCTCTCTTCTCTTGTTTTGCCTCAGGAAAAAGGGAAGAATTTAGAAAGTTTTAAATATTATAACAAAAACAATGCAACAACTATCCCTGGAGATTTGATGTAGACATCTGTGGTCTTTTTTTTTTTTTTTTAATTTGTACATACATCATGTTTGTGATTCAGTACTTCACTCACATATTATGTGCTTATGTTTGGCTATTGCTGTCAAACAAATTATCCCAAATATGATCCTTTAAAACAACAGTTGAGGTGGTCCGAGAGGTGGCGTGGGGATAAAGCGCTTGACTCTCAAGTGTGAGGTCCTGAGTTCAAGCCCTGGCAGCACATGTACCAGAGTGATGTCTGGTTCTTTCTCTCTCTCCTCCTATATTTCTCATCAATAGATAAATAAAATCTTAAAAAAAAAAACAGTTGAGGAGCCAAGTGGTGGCACATCTGGTTAAGCCCACAAATTACAGTGCATAAGGACCAGGGTTCAAGCCCCTGGTCCCCACCTGCAGAAGGAAAGGTTCCTGAGTGGTAAAGCAGGGCTACAGGTGTCTCTCTGTTTCTTTCCCTTTATATCTCCTCCTTCTCTCTCTATTTCTTCTTGTCTCTATCCATTAATAAGTAAAAAACAAATAAATAAGTAAAAATATTTAAAAGTTGCTACTTCTGAAATCTGGACACAGCTGCACAGGACGCCTCTGCTCTTTCCTTTCCTGAGGCCTGTCCTTAGGGTGTTGGCTAGGGCACTGTTCTCACCAGGTGACTTGAGTGGGGGATTATTCACTTGTAAGCTTGTTGATATGGGTTCTGGCAGAACTTTGTTTCATTGGTGCAGCAGCTGCTTCCTTCAGAGAGAATAAGACAGGAACAAACAAAACCAAGTTATGCATTTTATAACTTAATCTTGGAAATAGCATCCTATCACTTTGACAAATTTTATTTGTAAAAGCAGATCCTTTGTAGAAGAGGAAATTATTTATTTATTTCGGTTATCACAAGGGCTTCACAGCTCTGGGCTGTCATCCTTTCTCTCTCTCTCTGTCTCCCTGATAGGACAGAGAGAAATTGAGGGAGGAGGCAGAGAGGAAGAGAGGAAAAAGAGAAAGACATCTGCAGCACTATCTTACCACTGTGAAGCTTCCCTCTTGCATATGGGAACCAGGGGCTTGAATCCAGGTCCTTGCACATGATAACATGTGTGTTTACCTGGGTGCACCACTGCCTGGCCCCCAAGATTTTCCTTTTTAAAAAAATAATTATTTATTGGATAGAGACAGAAAAGAATTGAGAGGGAAGGGGTAGATAGAGAAGGGGGGGACACCCTTGCTTCACTATTTCACCACTCATGAAACTCCCCTCCCCTCACAGATGGGGACCGGGGGTTTGAACCTAAGTTCTTCAGCACTGTAATAGGTGTGCTTGACCAGGTGTGCCACTGCCTGGCCCCTGCAGAGGAGGATTCCACAGGGACATGGAAGTAAGGTTTGTCTGGGGCCATCTTGGAGAATGCTCCCAGTCTCAGCTCTCTGTGGGAATGTCTGTGCTGGAAGAATGTGATTCTGGTTTTTCAGAAGGTATGAACGCCCAGAGGTTTATAGATGAGGAGAACTCTCTTTCTGGCTCTCTGCAAGGGATAGGCCTACTCAGCAGTCCATTCATTTACTTGACATCACCCAGCTGTACACTTTGCAAACGACTTGCTCCTGCCTATGATAGAGCATCCAGTTAAAACTCACAAATCACAGATCTGGGTAACAGCAGGTAGCAGCATATGTATGGAAATGACAGCTCTAAAATGTCAGCAGGAAAAGATGCTTCACCAGACACTGCAGTTTGCAGACAGGAGCTCGGCCTGAAAGGTGGGCAGGCAGGGGCTTTCTCCTCTGCGGTGGCTGGTTCAACCTGCATGAACACAGCCACACACTCTGCTTACCCTGGAGAAGTCAGTCTTTAGTCCATTTCCTCTGCTGGCGAAAATAACTTGGCAAGTCTCAGCTCTGGCTCGAGGGGGCAGTACTGCTGACAGGCCAGGCCATCTCCTTGGGCCACTGAGTAGTATTCTGAGGGGAGAGTGGGCATCAGGTTACTCTCTTTCTCTTTTTCCCTTTAGGGGCTCAGTGCCTGCACTAAGAATTCACTGCTCCTGGCAGACATTTTTTCATTTATTTATTTAGGTTATTGGCTAGGACAGAAAGAAATTGAGAGAGAAAGGGGAGATAGAGAGGGAGAGAGAAAGGTACCTGCAGACCTACTTTACGGCTTGTGAAGCATCCTCCCCCCCCCCAGCGGCTGGGGAACTGGGAGCTCCAACTGGGATCCTTGCGGGGGTCCTTGTGCTTCCAACTACATACACTTAACCGGGTGTGCCACGGCCTGGCCCCTCAGGTTACCCTTTTCTTCCTGAGCAAGGGCATCTCTTACAGTAATTCACATCCCATGAATAGAGAGGGGAGGGTGTGGGCATGTAGCCTCAGCACATACAACTAAAGAGGACAATAAAGAATGACCACTTTTGATCAAAATCAGCAGCCAAGTAAACTTCTGCCTCAGTATCTCTTCTCTCCCCCCACCCCCTTTTAATCTCTTGCCTCCTGGAGAAGTCCGCTTAACCTGGGGAATCTGGTTCTTTGTGGGCGGGAGAAGGGGTTTGATAGAAAATGTGTATTTTAGGGGCCGGGTGGTGACACAACTGGCTGAGGGCACATGTTACAATGCATCAAGGACCCAGGTTCGAGTCTCTAGTCCCCCTCTGCAGGGGAAAAGCTTTGTGAGAGGTTAAGCAGTGTTGCAGGTGTCTCCATCCCTCTCTATCACCCCCTTTCCTCTCAATTCTGTCTCTGTCCAGTAAATAATAATAATAATAATAATAATAATAATAATAATGTGTGTAGTTTAGGGGAAGGTCTTGATGCATTAGGCTTCTGGCCTCATGACTCTCCAGCTGTGAGGTGTCACGTGTATGACCACTGGAGGAAGCTTCAGAGCTGTCATTTAGAGAGAAAGAGAGGGTGGGCGTAGATAGCATAATGGTTACTCAGGCCTGAGGCTTGGAAATCCCAAATTCAACCCCCCACACCACCATAAACCAGAGCTGAGCAGTGCTCTGATAATAAGAAAAAATTAGGGAGTCGGGCGGTAGCGCAGTGGGTTAAGCACACATGGTGCAAAGCAGCGCAGGGACCGGCGTAAGGATCCCAGTTCAAGCCCCCGGCTCCCCACCTGCAGGGGAGTCACTTCACAGGTGGTGAAGCAGGTCTGCAGGTGTCTATCTTTCTCTCCCCCTCTCTGTCTTCCCCTCCTCTCTCCATTTCTCTCTGTCTTATCCAACAACGACTACAACAATAAAACAAGGGCAACAAAAGGGAATAAATAAAATAAATAAAAATATTTTTTAAAAAATTAAAAAAAGAAAAAATTAAATTAAATTAAAAGAGAGTGAGGGAGAGAAAGACAACAGAACAGAAAAGAAAGAAAGCCCAGCAGAATCTTAGGGCTGAGTGATGTTCATGCCTTTCTTTGCCTGGCCCCTAGAGTGCTATGTTTTAATTTAAATTTAATTTAATTTAATTTAATTTAATTTTTTACCAGAGCACTGCTCAGCTCTGGCTGATGGTAGTGGTAGGGGGGATTGAACCTGGGATTTCAGAGATTAGAGCATGTGAGTCTCTTTGTATAACCATCATGCAATCTGCCCACTCTTTTCTATTGTTGCCTGGGACCTGGTAACCTAGGAGACAGGAGAGTGGTTCTTTCTTAGGGAAACTTTGGGTGAGGGATGGCAGGGGACAATGACTGATATGCTCACAGCCCCTGACAGTAGAACACCTGGTAGAGAGCACATTCTTCTTTTTTTTTTGGCAGGTTCTTCACTTTATTTTATTTTATTTTATTTTAAAAAGGAGACATTAACAAAACCATCGGATAAGATGGGTAATTGCACACAATTCCCACCACCAGAACTCTGTATCCCATCCCCTCCCCTGATAGCTTTCCTATTCTTTGAAAAAAGATATTTATTTATTTATTTCCTTTTTGTTGCACCCCCTTTTATTGTTGTTGTAGCTATTATTGATGTCATCGTTTTGGATAGGACAGAGGGAAATGGAGAGAGGAGGGGAAGACAGAGAGGAGGAGAGAAAGACACCTGCAGACCTGCTTCACTGCCTGTGAAGCGAACCCCCTGCAGGTGGGGAGCTGGGGGCTTGAACTGGGATCCTTACACCGGTCCTTGTGCTTTGTGCCACGTGCACTTAACTCGCTGCACTACCACCCGACTCCCAGCTTTCCTATTCTTTTTTTTTTTTTTTTTTGCAGCCCTCTCCCTCCATCCCACCATCTGTTCCCAGCTTTCCTATTCTTTAACCCCTCTGGGAGTATGGACCCAAGGTCATTGTGGGGTGCAGAAGGTGGAGGGTCTGGCTTCTGTAATTGCTTCCCCACTGAACATGGGCATTGACTGGTCGATCCATACTCCCAGTCTGCCAGAGAGCACATTCTACTGTGTACAAGGATCCAGGGCTAAGTCCCCAGTCCCCACAAGCAGTGAAACAGGGCTGTAAGTGTCTCTCCTTCTCTCCCTCTCTACCACCCCTGTCTCTATCGATGTCTCTCTGTCTCTGTATGATCAATCAATCAATTAATTAAAAAAACAAGATATATAAAATGGAAAAAGGCACTGGACTGAGTTCTGAGTAAACAAAGCCTGTGAGTGGAAGGTGTTCTTCCAGCCCTGACTACAGATTCTAACTCCTGCAGGGACCCTAGTGGCTTCCTACTGGAACTGAGAGGGACCCCTCTGAGCTGAGCCCCTGAGCCCTGGGGCTCTGGCTAAGAAGTCAGTTCTCTCCAGCTGCTTGCCTTCAAGCAGGGGTGCTCTTCCCTCCTCCTACCCTGCCCATCTCCCCAGGGCCTCAGTGGACTGGGGGAAGGGCTGCAGTCCCCTAAACTTGGTCCCTAGCCATGCATGGTAGCATCAACCCAGTACCTCCCTAAAATGTGTTCCCTTTGTTGCTAAACTTATTTTTGTCTTGTTGGTGCTGAATTCTGCTTGTTCTCTGTCACTTGCTTCTGAGCAGGGGCGGAAAAGGGGAACAAAATAAAGGCAAAGTGATTTGCTCTCATTGTAACTGCAGAGAGCATATCTTCAGGACTGTGAAGTCTGCATGGCTGAGCTATGAAAGGCTTGTCTTAAATGGCTTAATTGCCTGGTCTCAGCACTCTGCTTGCTGGACTCTTTGTGGGTTTGAATTGGGAGGGGCAGTTGTGGAGATCTGGTCTGACTGGTGGGTATTTTTAGCAAATCAAAGCTTATTTTTCTGGGTCAGTTCTGTCCTCTCT
Source organism: Erinaceus europaeus (assembly GCF_950295315.1). Classification (NCBI taxonomy): domain Eukaryota; kingdom Metazoa; phylum Chordata; class Mammalia; order Eulipotyphla; family Erinaceidae; genus Erinaceus; species Erinaceus europaeus. The sequence continues at coordinate 13,704,137 of NC_080173.1, forward strand.
CTTCACTGCCTCCTAACTTATAGCCTCCAAGCTAGTCACTTTCCAGTTCTCAGGCCCCTGTTTGAACACAACCTGTGCTGCTGACTGTGGGGCTTATTTATTTATGAGAAAGGAAGGAGGAGAGAGAGAGAGAGAAAAAGAACCAGACATCATTCTGGTACATGTGCTGCTGGGGATTGAACTCAGAACCTCATGCTTGAGAGGCCAACACTTTATCAACTGCACCACCTCCTGGACCACATTCCCCTCTCTGCTCTAAAATTGAATCCAAGAAGAGGTCTTGTTCCAGTCATTTTTCTTTATTTAATAGATATTTCTTATTATTATTTAAAAATTAATATTTATTTCATGAGTGAGGAAGAGACCAGAGCAATACTGAAGATCCAACTTGGGCCCTCGTGTTTGCAAGTTCAGAATTCTACCTCTGTGCCACCTACCCAGTGCAATAAAAACATGTTTACTTATTTACTTATTTAAATATTTTACTTATTTGTTATTAATGAAAGAGATGCAGAGAGAAAGGTACAGAGAGAGACCCCAGGGGCCATCCTGTGGTGCTCACACATTATAGTGTGTAAGACCAATTCCTTGAGAGAGAGTGAGAGAGAGAGAGAGAGAGAGAGGCAAGAGCATTTGCTCTGCTCTGGTTTATGATGGTGGTAGGGTTTGAACCTGGGACCTCATTGCCTCAGGCATGAAAGTCTTTTTGCAGAACCATTATGGTGTCTCCCCGGTCTAAAGTGTACTTACTTAGTGAGAGAGGGAAGTAGTTAATGAGAGATACGACTCCAGCACATTTGGGTGCATGCCCTGTGCTCTACCACTAAACCACCTCCTTTGCTGCTCCAGGCTTCTCTATGGGGCCCCAATGTCACCTGGGCCCAGGACTGCCCCAAGCCAACTGCGAGCACTTCCACTGGCTCTCTTGACCCCCGAGCTCCAGCAGTGAACCCAACTCTCCTGCTTTGGTACACCCCTGTTATGTACCCTGTTTTTGGTCTGTTTGAGTGAAAGGGAGCATCACATGTTTGGTGTTGTAAGATGAAGTGTGTGTGTGGGGGGCAGGTGGTGGCACACCCAGCAGAGCACATATGAGTAAGGACCCAAGTTCAAGTCCCCAGTCCACACCTGCTGTGGGGAAGCCTCACAAGTGGTGAAACAATGCTGCAGGTGCTGTTCTTTCTTTCTCCCTATCTCTCCCTTCCCTCTCACTTTCTCTGTCTCTTAGTGAAAAAAAAAATAAAATTTAGGAAAAAAAGTTGAAGTCAGACCTCGCCTCTGTGCCAAGCAGCAGGGCTCCATCCACTAGGCTGGCCTGCTCACACTCTGCCAGAGGCATCCTCCAGACAGTGTCATTGTGGACCTAGTGGGTGCAAGGACCTGAGTCAGCCCTTTGGCACCACTAGGCTTCAGACATCCTCCTTCCTGAAGATCAGGGAGCAAATTCCATGATTGCTTTTTTTTTTTTTTGCCTCTAGGGTTATTGCTGGGGGGCTCAGTGCTTGCACCATGAATTCACTGCTCCTAGAGGCCATTTTTTCCCCCCTTTTGTTGCCCTTGTTGTAGCCTTGTTGTGGTTATTATTGTTGTTGTTGATATTGTTCGTCGTTGGATAGGGCAGAGAGAAATGGAGAGAGGAGGGGAAGACAGAGAGGAGGAGAGAAAGATAAGACACCTACAGATCTGCTTCACCGCCTGCAGGTGGGGAGCGGGGCTCAAACCAGGATCCTTACTTGTGCTTTGTGCCACATGCGTTTAACCTGCTGGCTACCTCCCTACCCCCATTCCATGATTCTTAGGAGCTGGCTCTCCCTTGCTGGGGAGACTGGAGGGTATGCATTGGGGGTATGGGGGGGTGGGAGGGGTGGAGGCAGGGGCTTCAGGACAATGCCACCTTGACCCAGAACTGTCCTAAGCCAACTGTGAGCACCTTTCCTGGCTCTCCTGACCACTGAGCTACAGCAGCGAGGCGCTGGCACAGCCTACCCTAATTATAAGGCAGGAGCATGCCAGCTCTGTGGGCTCTGACTTTAATTTCTCTAATTATAGCTGAGGCTCTGAACAGTACTTCCCTCTTAATCTGCTTAATACAGACACACATTCCCCTTACCCCAACCAGCCCCCGCCCCCACCAGGCTTCTTACTTGAACACTTTCACTGCTGGGAGGCAGACTTCTGAGTGGGCAACTGTTATAATTTGTTCCCTTCCCCCTTAGTCCACCCTCATTCATATACTGAAACCTTCACCTCCAATATTTTAGAATATAAGTGTACTTGGGCAGAAAGTTGTTTGTTTATTTTACCAGAGTACTGCTCAGCTCTGCTTTATAGTGGTGTGGGGGATTGAACCTGGGACTTTAGAGCCTCTGGCATAAGTCTTTTTGCATAGCCATTATGCTATCTCCCCCTCCCACTATTTATTTGTTTAAATGCAGCACTTGGGAAAGGAAGGAACCTAGGGCTCCCCACATGCCTGAAACCACCATTGAGTTCCTTCTGTGGGACATTTTTGTTTTTGTTTTTTCACTTTAAAGAAAAAAGAGACAGAGGATAGCCTAGGAGGTAAAGGTGGACGCTTAGGGATCAGGCCCTGAGTTCAGTGGCCAGTACTACATGTGTCAGAGTGATGCTCCACTTCTTTCTCTCTCTTCTTTTTTTATTTTTTAAAAATCTTTATTTTCCCTTTTGTTGCCCTTGTTGTTTTATTGTTGTAGTTATTGATGTTGTCATTGTTGGACAGAACAGAGAGAAATGGAGAGAGGAGGGGAAGACAGAGAGGGAGAGAGAAAGAGAGACACCTGCAGACCTGCTTCACCGCCTGTGAAGCGACTCCCCTGCAGGTGGAGAACTGGGGACTTGAACCCAGATCCTTATGCCGGTCCTTGAGCTTTGCGCCATGTGCGCTTAACCCACTGCGCTGCCGCCAGACTCCCCTCTTTTTTTTTCCTTAGTCTACCATCAATCAATAAATAGTAATCTTAAAAAAGAAAACCAAGCATAAGGTGGATTAAGAGAAAAAGAGAAACTTATTTTTAAAATATTTTGTTTGTTAGTGAAAGAGATACAGAAGATGCATAGAGAGAGAGGGAGGGAGGGAGGGAGGGAGAGAGAGAGAGAGAGAGAGAGAGAATGCCAGAGCACTGTTCTGCTCTGGATTGGTGTTGGGGACTGATGATGGTGTTGAGGACTGAGCCTGGGACCTCAGAGCCTCAGGCATGAAAGCCTTTGTGCTTAATCCTTATGCTGTCTCCCCAGCCCTAAAGAGAAACTTATCAGCATCATGAATGAAACCAAATGCAGGCCAGCTACCCTGCCTAGTACCACAGAAACTCCAACTCTGCCACACCAATTCTTGCAAGAAGTTGCTTTACTGCCATTCAAACCCGCACTCAGAAGCCAATCTCTACTAACTCAGATCAACCTCCAACCTCTCCCAAGAGTGCCAGCTTTTTTTTAATTAAAAAAAAATTTATTTATTTATTCCCTTTTGTTGCCCTTGTTGTTTTATTGTTGTAGTTATTAATGATGTTGTTGTTGTTTGATAGGACAGAGAGAAATGGAGAGAGGAGGGGAAGTCAGAGAGGGCAAGAGAAAGATAGACACCTGCAGACCTGCCTCACCGCCTGTGAAGGGACTCCCCTGCTGGTGGGAGCCGGGAGCTCGAACCAGGATCATTAAGCTGGGCCCTTGCGCTTTGCGCCACCTGCGCTTAACGCTTAACCTAACCCGCTGAGCTACCGCACGACTCGAGTGTCAGCTTTACACAGGCAAAAGTGGGCGTTTCCGGGGAAGCCAGGGGCTGGGTTTTGGAGAAATCACGCAAGGTCTCTCTTGCTTCTGGGTCCAGGATTCTCAAACTGTCTCCTAGACAAAGTCTATAATCTTCTTAACCTTTATCTTTTCACCAGGGCAGTCAGCAGGATTGGAGTTTCAAGGCTGTCCTTTTGCCTCCAGATTCTGCTTTAGCATATTAACTACCGGAGTTAAGTTTGGCCCAGTTTATCACCCTCAGGCTTTCCCCTCACATGTCGGAGCCCTGTCACACAGCTCAGTCCTTTGGGAGGCTGCTTTTGTATGTACTTCCTGAATACATTGGAGGAGCATTTACTTCTGATTTTTTAATTTTTTTTTTTTAATTTAAGAGGAGAGAGACTCCCACCACAGGGTAAAGCAATGTGCTATCCAAGCAAAGTATTGGCTTGTCAGAAAAGTCATGATGCATTTTTCCATAGAAAAACAGAAAAAAAATTAAATCATGGCTTTTCTGACAACCCATTATTTCACTGGCCTACTTCTGATTTATTTCTTAGTAGATCCAGAAATATTTCTCAAATATTTCTTTGTTTCTTATCCTTTGAAAATATCCACCCTACAGGTGTGAGGTGCTAATTTGTGGTTTTGACTTGCATTTTTTTCTTTCTTTTACTTTTCTCTCTCCTCCTCTTCCTCATCCTTCTCCTTTTTTTTTTTTTTTTTTTTTTTACCACCAAGGTTATAGATGGAGCTCTTTGCAGGACTATGAATCCACTGCTCCTATTGACCAACTTTTTAAAAAATATTTTTTTATTATCTTTATTTATTGGATAGAGACAGCCAGAAATTGAGAGGGAAGGGGGTAATAGAGAGGGAGAGAGATAAGAGACACCTGCAGCCCTGCTTCACCACTTGCAAAGTTTTCCCCCTGCAGGTGTGGAGTGAGGACTTGAACCCGGGTCCTTTCACATTGTAACATGTGAGCTTAACCAGGTGCGCCACTACCCGGCCCCCTGTTGGCCATTTTTTTCCTCTTTCTTTTTCTCTTTCTTTCTTTCTTTCTTTCTCTTCTTTTCTTTCTTTTTTTTATTTCAATAGGATAGAGAGAAATTGAGAGTTGGGTTGGGGGAGATAGAGAGGGAGAGAGAAAGATAGACTCCTGAAGACCTGATTCACCACTCATGAAACGTCTCTGCTGCAGATGGGGAGTGGGAGCTAGAACTCGGGTCCTCATGCCAGTTCTTGTGCTTAATACTATGTGCGCTTAACTGGCTCACCACAGCCTAGTCCCTTGACTTGCATTTCCCTCTCTTTTGTCCTTCCTCCCTCCCTCCCTCCCTCCCTTCCTTCCTTCCTTCCTTCCTTCCTTTATTTTTATTTTCTTATCATCAGAATGTCAACACTCCAGACTGACATTTTTTTTTTTTTCAGATAGAAAGGGAGAAACAGGGGGCCAGGCAGTAGCACACCGGGTTAAGTGCACATGGCACAAAGCACAAGGACTGAGTAAAGATCCGTGTTCTAGCCCCCAGCTCTCCACCTGCAGGGTGGACGCTTCACAGATGGTGAAGCAGGTCTGCAGGCGTCTGTCTTTCTCTCCCCTCTCTGTCTTCCCCTCCTCTCTCAATTTCTCTCTGTCCTATCCAACAACAACAACAGCTATAACAACAACCACAACAAGGGCAACAACAAGGGCAACAAAATGGGAAAAATGGCCTCCAGGAGCAGTGGATTCATAGTGCAGGCACTGAGTCCCAGTGATAACCCTGAAGAAAAAAAAAAAGGAGTGGGGGAGACAGAGAGATAGAGAGGAAAATGTCACGGCAACAAAGCTTCCCCTATTGCCACCAGGGCTAAGACCGTGAACTTGAGTCACTCATATGGGCGTCTTCCCAGGTGAGCTCTCTCAGAGGCTCTTGGGCATCTTTTCATGTATCTGCTGGCTAGTTATGTCTTTGGAAAAGACATAACTATTCCATCCACTCTTTAGCTAGGTCATTTGCTTTTATGCTATTGGTTTGTTCTTTGTATATTTTGGGTAGTCACCTCTCCTTGGTATGTGCTTTCCACGTATTGCCTTAATTTTTAAAAAAAATTATCTTTATTAGCACCAAAAAAGCAAATGACCCCCATCCAAAAATGGGCAGAGGATATGAACAAAACATTCACCTCAGAGGAGATCCAAAAGGCTAACAAACATATGAAAAACTGCTCTAGGTCACTGATTGTCAGAGAAATGCAAATTAAGACAACACTAAGATACCACCTCACTCCTGTAAGAATGGCATACATCAAAAAGGACAACAGCAACAAATGCTGGAGAGGCTGTGGGGACAGAGGAACCCTTTTGCATTGCTGGTGGGAATGTAAATTGGTCCAGCCTCTGTGGAGAGCAGTCTGGAAAACTCTCACAAGGCTAGACATGGACCTTCCATATGATTCAGTAATTCCTTTCCTGGGATTATACCCCAAGGACTCCATAACACCCAACCAAAAAGAGGTGTGTACTCCTATGTTCATAGCAGCACAATTCATAATTGCTAAAACCTGGAAGCAACCCAGGTGCCCAACAACAGATGAGTGGCTGAGAAAGCTGTGGTATATATACACAGTGGAATACTATGCAGCTATCAAGAACAATGAACCCACCTTCTCTGACCCATCTTGGACAGAGCTAGAAGGGATTATGTTAAGTGAGCTAAGTCAGAAAGATAAAGATGAGTATGGGATGATCCCACTCATCAACAGAAGTTGAGTAAGAAGATCTGAAAGGGAAACTAAAAGCAGGACCTGACCAAATTGTAAGTAGGGCACCAAAGTAAAAACCCTGTGGTGAGGGGTAGACATGCAGCTTCCTGGGACAGTGGGGGGGTGGGACGGATGGGTCATAGTCTTTTGGTGGTGGGAATGGTGTTTATGTACAGTCCTAGTAAAATGTAGTCATATAAATAACTAGTTAATTAATATGAGAGGGAGAAAATTAATTGTATGTCTCAAAGTTTTTTAAAACACAGACTGAGTCTTTTTAATATATAGGCTGTATATATGACATGTGGACTTTCTCAAAAGCCTAGACCAAGTAGTTCAGAAGCAACCAATAGCACAGCTATATACAAGATACTGGGCACTGTACAGCAAACCCTAACAAAAGGACTTTTCAAAGTTAACCCAATTACCAAATAATGTGATGATAACATTAACTATCGATTGTCTTTTTGAACCCTAAGACAGCAGGAACCTCACATCTCCACTATAGAGCCCCTACTTCCCCCAGTCCTGGAACCCTTGGATAGGGCCCACTTTCCCGTATGCCTCTCCCAATCCATATCAAATAATATTGCATCTGCCGATCACAACCTAATCAACACAACGATTGCCACCTCAACATGCTTCACTTTAGACTGTGTCCAGAGACTTCATGTGTGGAATGACAACCCTTCAGCTTCATTACTCGGGTGAGACCTTTCCTTTCATAGTATACTCTAATTCCATCTCACTTTCTAACAAAGTCCCAAAACCTAGATATACACCAGTTTCTGTGAAAGAGAGCATATGTTCACACGTATCCGTAAACTACTGCAAAATATATACCTGAAAGCAGAAGTACACTAGAGTTTGCAGTGAGTACCCCCCTAACACTTCCTCTCCACTATTCCAAGCTTTGGGTCCATGATTGCTCAACAATTTGTTTGGCTTTGTATGTTAACTCTCTTTTCAGTCACCAGGTTCCAGATGTTATCAGGATGCCGGCCAGGCTTCCCTGGACTGAAGACCCCACCAATGTGTCCTGGAGCTCTGCTTCCCCAGAGACCCACCCTAATAGGGAAAGAGAGAGGCAGACTGGGAGTATGGACTGACCAGTCAACGCCCATGTTCAGTGGGGAAGCAATTACAGAAGCCAGACCTTCCACCTTCTGCAACCCACATTGACCCTGGGTCCATGCTCCCAGAGGGATAGAGAATGGGAAAGCTATCAGGGGAGGGGGTGGGTTATGGAGATTGGGTGGTGGGAATTGTGTGGAGTTGTACCCCTCCTACCCTATGGTTTTGTTAATTTATCCTTTCTTAAATAAAAACAAAATTATCTTTATTGGATAGAGACAGCCAGAAATGGAGAGGTAGGGGGAGGTAGGGAGGGATAGAGACAGAGAGACACACACAACCCTGCTTCACCACTTGTAAAGCTTTCCCCCTGCAGGTGGGGGCAGGGGCGGGGCTTGAACCTGTGTCCTTGTGCACTGTAACATGTGGGCTCAACCAGGTGCACCACCACCTGGTCCCTCCCAGGTTGCTTTTTCATCTTGTTGATGGTTTCCTCTGCTGCACCAAAGAGTTTTCAGCAAATGCTATTCCACTTTCTTTCTTTTTTAATATTTATTTATTTAGTCCCTTTTGTTGCCCTTGTTGGTTTATTGTTGTAGTTATTATTGATGTCGTTGTTGGATAGGACAGAGAGAAATGGAGAGAGGAGGGGAAGACAGAGAGGGGGAGAGAAAGACAGACACCTGCAGACCTGCTTCACCGCCTGTGAAGCGACTCCCCTGCAGCTGGGGAGCCAGGGGCTCCAGCCAGGATTCTTGTGCTTTGTGCCACATGCACTAACCTGCTGCGGTACCACTGGACTCCCCATCCCACTTTCTTAGTTTTGGTTTTGCTGCCTTTGCTTTCTCAGAGTGCCATTTCCACTGGGATGTCAGAAAAATCCATCAGTGTCCAGGCATGGCAGGAGCAGCCCAATGCGGCTTGTATTTCCCAGAGTGTGACTGACCCAGGCCACCTACCCTGTGGTGAGAAGCAGGAGCAGAGCTTGTGCATGGCCCGGGAAGCTTCCCCGCAGCAGGAAGGCCAGGTGCCTGCTGGGACTGAGTCAGGCTGCTGCCACCCTCCCCTCCCCACAGTCAGCCAGGCCTGCTTGGGTGCTCTCATTGCGGGAGGCCATCTGAAGGTCACTGCCAAACCACCGTGTCCTGAGTGCATTGTGAGTGAAGACAAGAGACCAGGCGAATGGCCCCTTTGACAGGACGGCCACCATGGGAAGGCATGATCGGGTGGGGCTAGGACTGGAGTGGAGCCACTAAGAAGACCTCTTATGCACAGGCTGGGGTCCACAGCACTGGTACGTGGTGGTGACATGAGCAAGGGAGGCTGGAGAAGGCAGGTGTGGTCAGGGCCCCTAGCACTGGAGCTGCGCTCAGTCACCACAGGTGGGAGCAAGCTGTCTATCTTCGGGCTCTCCTATCCCAACAGCGGAGACCAGCTGGGGACCCACTGCCAGCTTGTCTACCCCATGGGTGATCCATAACTGACACTAGGCAGTTCATTGAGGGGTTGCTTCTCATTCTACAGTCTCACTTCCCCATCCCCAGGGCCGCTCCTCCTTGTCTTCTGCAACTGCTATACTGTAGGTGTTAAACTTCCGGAACACATGTAGCCAAGGCAACCCATAAATAGAGCACAAACTGATTCCTGTTTTGGAGGGAAACCATTTTTTTTTTAAACTGCATTTCCACACAGCTCCCACCTTGCTTTTGGGTTCCCTTGAGACTACCCCCACATGTGATGGTTTTCTGGAGGGACTAGTGGGATTCAGCACTGAGTTCTACCACAACATGGCCAAGATTTTATAGTCAGGCAGAGAAGACAGGAATGAAGCTGGGACAAGTCTGCGCACCACTGTGTAAAGGCCTCTGCTCCTGTGAGGGATGCACAGAGCATGTGCCTTCCCCCAGCAGCAGAAAGGGCAGGAACATGCTCAGGGATGCCCACTGGAGGCTTAGCTCCCGAGGCTTAGGGGGTCTGCTGACTGGGTGCTCTGTGCTGCACAGTCACCGAATGCCAGACTCATCTAAGAAAAGCAAGTACTCAGGGGCTGGGTGGTGGCACATCAAGTAGCTACACACATTACTAAGTACTTGGACTGGAGCCCCCAGATCCCACCTGCAGGTGTGAAGGTTCATGAGTGGTGGAGCAGGGCTGCAGGTGTCTTTCTTTCTCTCTGTTTCTCTCCCTCTCCAAAAAAAGGAAAAAAAAAACAAACAAAAAAGCGGCTGTCTGGAGTGGTGGAGTTGTGCAGGCAGCACGACAGCCCCAGTGATAATCGATTAAGAAACAAGGCAGGGGAGTCGGGGGTAGCGCAGAGGGCTGAGTGCACATGGCACAAACCACAAGGACCGGCATAAGGATCCCAGTTCGAGCCCCCGGCTCCCCACCTGCAGGGGAGTCACTTCACAGGCGGTGAAGCAGGTCTGCAGGTGTCTGTCTTTCTCTCCCCCTCTCTGTCTTCCCCTCCTCTCTCCAGTTCTTTCTGTCCTATCCAACCAACAACGATGACATCAACAACAATAACTACAACAATAAAACAACAAGGGCAACAAAAGGGAAAATAAATAATAATAATAAGTTTAAAAAAATAAATAAACAAGGCAGAAGAAAAGCAGGTGTTCCATCACAGAGCACCATGCTTGTGCAGATGGTGAAGGCACAGTGAACCAGCCTTTCAGTTAGATGGAGGAGTAGTTCCCAGTGCCAAGGGCTCAGGTACTGCTCAAGCGCCAACTTTGCCAGCAGGATCTTCTAACTGCAGCCAGGACCTGCTCAGCTCTCAGCCAGCCAGTGTCTCCGGTTCCAGACTCCTTCACTACAGACAGACCAATACCCGAACCTCAAGGTTGCTTTCTTCCCAGCTTTGCCTCCTCTTTGACCAGCTAGAGCCCACCCCTGCTTGCCCTGAACACTCTTCAGGGAACTTCTGGCACAGCTATTGAGTCAAACTGCAGCTCCTGCTGGGAAAAGCCCCACTCCTCCTCTTCACAGGGGGTCCTCATCCAGTTTTTGGACCCCAGACTTTTAGTTAAACTGCTTATAATGAAACCAGGTCCTGGAATCAACTCATTTGGTTTCTTGTTGGCAAGGCTGTTATGTTCTCATCACTGTTATGATGAGGCGTGTTACTCAAGGACTGCTTCCCACTTGCTCTTCTGCCTGTACTGCTCAGCTGTATTCAGGCCATTTCAGGAGTAGTGGAGCAGAGCTGCAAGTGTCTCTCTCCCTCTTTTAATATATATATATTTTTATTTATTAATGAGAAAGATAGGAGGACAGAGAGAAAGAACCAGACATCACTCTGGTATATGTGTTGCCAGGGACCAAACTCAGGAGCTCATGTTTGAGAGTCCAATGCTTTATTCACTGCACCACCTCCAGGACTACTCTTTCTCCCTCTCTGTCTCCTCCTCCCTTCTCCAATTTTCACCTATTTTCAATAAAAATAAAACAAAAAGATCATTTTTATTAAAAAACAAAAACACACCCTGAAGAATAGACATCAGAAAGAATCGGTAAGGAGGAAGGGCTCTGGGGTAGGGGGTAGATAGCATAATTGTTATGCAAAGAGACTCTCATTCCTGAAGCTCCAAAGTCCCAGGTTCAATTCCCTGCACCACCACCAACCAGAGCTGAACACACTGTGGTCTCTGGAGGGACATGTGTTCGTTCAGGTACCCAGGCCAAGTGCATGCCAGTCCCCACATGTCCTGTTTTTGCCCTTCCCGGCTCCACAGGTGAAGGAGTTGGTCTCTATGGTGAAAATTAAACACATTGCTTCACAAGGCATACAACTAACCAGCCATCAACCAAAATAGCACTTATGGAGGCAAACTCAGAACAATAGCTCACAAATAACTCTGTTTTCAAAAACAAACAAAAAACACTCAAGCACTTGACAAAGTCGGCCTTGAACGTCAAGCCTGCAGCATCTCCAGACTGGGTGGCTGGTGGCTGGAAAGTCCCTTCTCCCCTCAGGGAACAGGTTTGTCTTAATTCATCTGACTGAGGACTGCACTGGACCTGCTTGATTTTTTTTTTTAATTATTGTGTTTAGTTATTCATAATTAATCATATTGTTTTTAATTCATTCCAATAAATAGGATGGGGGCACCAGACTTGGCAGACAGACCAGGCTGGCTGCAAGGTATGCTGCCATTGGAATCTAGATTCAAGCTGTTCAGGTACCTGTGTCTTGGAGCTCCCACGACTGCATTAACTTTTCACCGATAAAAGAGGGGTGATTTCAGCACATCCTTCTATGGGATCCAGGAGACCAAAGCTTGTCCAGGCAGGAAATGTGCTCAAGTTAGAACAGCTCAGAGTTGGCAGTGCTGAGGTTTGAGCCAAGGATTTTCTGACTCAGAGCCTTTGTATCATCATCATCATCATCATCATCATCATCATCATCACCATCACCATCATCATCATTATTATTACCATTACCAGAGGGCTGCTCCGCTCTGGCTGATGGTGGTGTGGGGGATTGAACATGGGACTTGGGAGCCCCAGGCATGAGAGTCTCTTTGCATAGCCATTATGTGATCTACCCCCTGCCAGAGCCTTTGTTTTACACAAGACCTCACCCTGAGGACTTCCAGGATTGGCTCAGTGTAAGGCAGTGGTCTTTCTCTCAGTCATACTCAGGTGGTGGTTCCACATATTTCAAATGTCATGCACTGGATTGTCAAAAAGTCAAGGAAGGCATTTTGGAAAAGAATGGTTCTGAGCCAGCAAGGAGTCCTAGAGCCCTGAAAATGACTGTATTTATTCTGTTAATAACTGTATTTATTCTATTTTCTTTCACTCAAAAAAGAAAAACCCATGCTCCATTACCAATCACCCTGCATTCTCCCCTCTCTATAGACTCAGGGTAGCTTGAAGCTTGGATGACTCAGAAGGGAGAGTTTGGGGCCTGCTCCCATTGGACTGAGTGGTCCCTACCAGTGCCAATATCATTCTTTCTTCAGGAGCTGCCGCAACGAAAAAGACTGGAAGCCCCACTATTGTGGGTTATTGGACTTCCTTCTCCCCCTCCCAACCCCAGAGTAAGGTCAAAAGCTGTACTGGCCACAGGGGTGTCTGTGGGACAGGTACCCAGTTGGGCTGAGCCCAGTCCATTAGCAAGGACAGGATATTTATTTATTTATTTATTTATTATCCCTTTTGTTACCCTTGTTCTTTTTATTGTTGTTGTAGTCATTATTGTTGTTATTGATGTTGTCGTTAGATAGGACAGAAAGAAATGGAGAGAGGAGGAGAAGACAAAGAGGGGGAGAGAAAGACAGACACCTGCAGACCTGCTTCACTGCCTGTGGAGTGACTTCCCTGCAGGTGGGGAGCCGGGGGCTCGAACCGGGATCCTTATACTGGTCCTTGTGCTTTGTGCCACGTGCGCTTAACTCGCTGCACTACTGCCCAACTCCCACAAGGACAGGATTTTTAACAGTAATGCTAATGCCACACAAAGACCTCTTGTTCCGATAAAGTAGGGTGAGATCAACAAGGGGATAATTTCAGGAGGACAGATGAAGCTACCTGTCAGAGCCTGGGGGCAGCAAGACGAGACAGGTAGGAGCGTGGATACAGGTGTGTGTGTGTGTGTGTGTGTGTGTGTGTGTGTGTGTGTGTGTGTGTGTGTCAACCAGGCCCCCTTTCCTTGTTCTTCTTTTAAAAAATTATCTATCTATTCTACCTATTTATTATTGGATAGAGACAGAGAGAAATTGAAAGGGGAGGAAGAAATAGAGAGGGAAAGAGACAGAGAGACACCTGCAGTTCTGTTTCACCACTTGTGAAGCTTTCCCCTTACAGGTGGGGACCAGGGGCTTGAACCCAGGTCCTTGTGCACTGTGATGTGTGCGTTTACCAGGCACACCATGGCTTAGTCCCCACCCCCACTTTGTTTTTTCTTGATAGAGACAGATAGGCAGAGACAAGGATTGTGAAGAAAGCACAGTACTGAATGAAGCTTCCGTCAATGTGGTAGGGCCAGGCTTGCACTTGGGTAGTCCACATGGCAAAGCAGTACACTAGCCAAGTGAGCTATTTCACTGGGCTTCTATCTCTTTGTCATCAGCACCATCTCACTGAGCTGCTCTGGTATTCCTGAATGAGATCCAAAATCCATTACCATCCTAAACATGGTTTGAAAAAAATATAGTCCTTCACTCACAGAACCACTGAAGCCTGGGATGGCTGGTAGCTTTATTAGCACACTGCAATTTTGTATTTATCAAATTAGACCAGCAGCCAAGGGGCACTTAATTAGAATTCTCTTTCATCCACTGGAGAAGAGAAGATGGGGAGAATGGTTTTATCGCCTACGTTCTAGGAGGGAGCTTAAGCATTAGAAGTAACCCACGCTAGTGTGCCTCTGAGGATCCAGTGGGTCACTGTCAAGCATAGGGGATGCTTCCTGAGAGAGATCCTCGGATGGGGTCGGTGTTCTTGGCTCCTTTATTACTCACAGGTCAGAGAAGCAAACTTGAGCCAATGCCTGGACAAAGGGCACCTTTGTATTCTGCTATAAGCTTACAGGAGCACAGAGCAACCAGGACCCCAGGCATGGAGACAGAATCCAAATCCCATGACTTCTCCCCCTGACACATAGTATACAGGAGGGCAAGCCCCTCCATTTAAAAGAAAACTTGAAGAGACTAGGTGGTGGTGCACCCAGTAGAACACACGTGTTACAGTGTACAAGGACCCGGGTTCAAGTCCTTGGTCCCCACCTGCCGGGAAGAAACTTCATGAGTGGTGGGACAGGGCTGTAGGTGTGTGTGTGTGCATGTCTTCCCCTCACTCTCAATTTCTCTCTGTCTCTATGTAAAGAGAGAGAGAGGAATAAAGGAACTCCAAGCTATAATTTGACTTCTTTGGAGTATACAACTCAGCGGTTTGGTTTATAGTCATAAGATTGTAAACATCCCCAGTAAGAATTAATATTGTTTTGATTGATTTGGGTAGAGACAGAGAAATCAAAAGGGGAGGAGGAGATAGAGAAGGAGAGAGACAGAGAGACACCTGCAGTCCTACCTCACCACTCCTGAAGCTTTTCCCCTGCAGGTGAGGGCCAGGGCCTTGAACCCTGGTCCTTGTGCATTGTAGCATGTATGCTCAACAAGCTGTGCCGCCATCTGGCCCCCATGCTTATTATTTGAAGACTGTTTCTTTTTAAGGCTGGATAACATTCGACCGCATGGACAAATCCCATTTGGTTTAGCCATTCATCGATCTATGGACAACTTTGGGCTTTTCCCGTTATTCTGAATTGCACTGCCACAAACGTCTGCGTACAGGCTTATGTGAGGCTGCACGCTTTTGTTTCTCTTGGGCACAGATGTGGGGGTAAAATGACTTCATTCTTTGAGCTTGTACAGGAGGGATTAACTTTTCCTGTAAGCAACACTATTATAAGCCCGTGACCAGTGGAAAATATGTCCTGGGGATAAAGTTAGCATGTACTGTTAATTATTAATGAAACACGTATGTATCTGTAAAACCACAAAGATAATCATTGATCTCAATAGAACAAAGGAGCACATGACATGCTTTTCATGTCAATTTTCTTACCCAAACCTATTGCAACTTTTTTTAAAAAGTTTTTTTTTTTAATTATCTTTATGTATTGGATAGAGATAGCCAAATATCTAGAGGGAAAGGGAAGATAGGGAGAGAGACAGAGGGACAATTGCAACACTGCTTCACCACTAGCAAAGTCCCCCCACCCCCCGCAGGTGGGGACTAGGGGTTCAAACCTAGGTTCTTACGTATTACAACATGTGCACTACCACCTAGCCCCCTCCAGCTCCCCCTAAAAAAAACATGTTGTTAGATATTAAATCAAAGCATTCTCTAGAACTGAAGATCTGTCCATCATCCTTAGGGCTGAGACTCGTACATTTAAAATTCTCTTAATAAATGTTTGCACACCGGGTTAAGCACACATAATGTGAAGTGCAGGGACTGGTACTAGGATCCCAGTTGAGTCCCCAGCTCCCCACCTGCAGGGGAGTCGCTTCACAGGCGGTGAAGCAGGTCTGCAGGTGTCTGTCAATCTTTCCCCCTCTCTGTCTTCCCCTCCTCTTTCAATTTCTCTCTGTTTTATCCAACAACAACAACAAAAGGAAAAAATGGCCTCCAGGAGCAGTGGATTTATAGTGCAGGTACAATATTGCTGGGTAGTGCCCAGCAATAACCCCAGAGGCCAAATAAATAAATAAATAAATAAGTAGCTAAATAAATGTTTGCTTTAGTCTCATGGATGTACCTACTTTTTTCTTGGACTCAGCTTCAAGCCCCTACACCCCACCTACATGGAAGCTTCGTGAACGGTGAAGCAGGTCTACAGGAGCCTCTTTCTCTCTCCCTCTCTATCTCCCCCTCTCTTCTCAATTTCTCTCTGTCCTATTAAAAAAAAAATAGAGATAGGGCCAGGTGGTGGCACACTTGGCTGCACGTATATGCTACAGCGCACAAGGACCCAGCCTCGAGCCTTTGGTCCCTCTACAAGGGGAAAGCTTTGTAAGTGGTGAATGAAGCAGGGCTGCCGGTATCTCTTTGTTTTTCTTCCTCTCTATCTCCCCCTTTCCTCTTGATTTCTGATGGGCTCTACCCAATAAATAAACAAATAAAATTAAAAAAAGTTCAAAAACTATATAAAAACAAAAAGAAAGAAAAAATGACCACCCATAGCAGTGGATTCCTAGTGCTGGCACTGAACCCCAGCAATAACCCTAGTGGGGAAAAAAATGAAATTCATTTGAAATACATCTCTTACTGCATTTCAGGTTTTGTGAGAGATCCTCAAGGATGACCCTCATTTCAGAGATGGAGATCAGAGAGCACTTAAATTTTTTCTTTAGAAGATCTATTTTTTCTTTTATTTATTTTATGACTATTATTGTTATTTTTTTTACCAGAGCACTATCAGCTCTGGCTTGTGGTGGTTTGGGACATAAGAGATCTATTTGTGAGAGTCAGGTGGTAGCACACGTGGCACAAAGCACAAGGACGGGCGTTAAGGATCCCTGTTCAAGCCCCGGCTCCCCACCTGCAGGTGAGTCGCTTCACAGGAGGTGAAACAGGTCTGCAGGTGTTCAACTTTCTCTCCTCCTCTGTCTTCTCTGCCTTTCTCTATTTCTCTGTCCTATCCAACAACGACGACATCGGTAACAACAACAATAATAACTACAACAATAAAAACAAGGGCAACAAAAGAGAATAAATAAATATTTTTTAAAAATGGAAAAAAAAAGAGATCTATTTGTTAACAAGAGTGAGCAAGCATGAACACAAACCAGAGCATCATTGAGCCACATGCAAGCTGGGAGTTGAACTCAGAACCTTATGCTTTAAGGTCCTTTAACCGCTATACCACCTCCAGAGCTACAGCTGAAGAACAGTTTGTCCAAGACCATCATCAAGAAGTCCCGTCTCCATCCCACAGGTATCCCTACCCTTTCCTTACCAGGGATGGTCCTAAAGGCCCCTGTGATATCCATTCCTTCACAGGCAGGACGGGGCCGGCCACCCTTAACCTAAGGGCTCTGTGGCTAAAGCCAAGGTTAAGTCAGATTGTAGGAAAGCTGGGCGCCACCACCTGGCCCCTCATTCATCCAGTTTCCCACTCACTCCTTCACCCCATTCCAGACTCCTCTAGTGACTCAGTGGCTATAGCCTGTGTTAGAATCTTCAGGCATTTGGATATATCAGTCAATAAGAGACCTGGGACTTTCTCTCTCTCTCTCTGTGTGTGTGTGTATTTTCACCCCACCATGCACTTGTCTTCTTTGACAACCTCTTAAGGGACCTACCAGGCTCTGTATAGCCAGGAAGACTAAGGCAGAAAAGGAAGATTCAAGAGTTGAGGGGGCCACAGATGGGACCCTGTGCTTCTGTCCTTCCAGAGGTCAGGAGATCACTGGGTGGGCAGATCCCACAGTGAGAGTGGATGCCATGAGACTTTGTTAGAGAGACGGGTGCCAAGGAGGTATACAGAGGCACACCCAGGCCTGGAATTCTGCCTCATCTTCCACTGGGTGGAAACTTTAGAGGACATCTTTGAGTAGCTTCTACTTTGAGATGGTCCAGGGGAACAGCAAGCAGAAGGAAACCCAGGCGGCGGGTAACCTCTGTGCTTGGTAACTTGTGTGTCAGTGCTGTCTTCAGGGGGACCTGCTGCTCTTAGTAGAAGGGAACCCTTCCTTGGGGCTCAGATTTCTCCGAGCCACCTGCTTATGCCTCACAGACTCCAGGGCGCTGAATCTAAGGATGATGAGTGAGTGAGAATGGGAGTCTGAAGCCTGCCGGGTTTCCATTTGGAGCCCTCATCTGCATTGGCTTCTAGGACAAGACACCTTTCTCTGAACCTCAGATTTCTTTTCTTTTTTTTTCTTTCTTTTTTTTGCCTTCAGGGTTATTGTTGGGGCTTGATGCCTGCACCACAAATCCACTGCTCCTCAACATTATTTTCCCCCTTTTGTTGCCCTTGTTGTTTATCGTTGTTGTTATTGTTATTCTTATTACTGTCATTGTTGTTGGATAGGACAGAGAGAAATTGAGAGATGGGGAAGACAGAGATGGGGAGAGAAAGATAGACACCTGCAGACCTGCTTCACCACCTGTGAAGCAACCCCCCCCCCACACACACACAGGTGGGAAGCCAGGAGCTTGAACTGGGATCCTTGCGCCGGTGTTTGCATGTTGCGCCATGGGCACTTAACCCGCTGTGCTACTGCCCGCCCTCCTTTTTTTTTTTAAATCTTTTTTTTATATTTATTTTATTTATTTATTTATTCCCTTTTGTTGCCCTTGTTGTTTTATTGTTTTAGTTATTATTGTTGTTGTTATTGATGTTGTTGTTGTTGGATAGGACAGAAAGAAATGGAGAGAGGGAGGGGAATACAGAGAGGAGGAGAGAAAGATAGACACCTGCAGACCTGCTTCACCGCCTGTGAAGCGACTACCCTGCAGGTGGGGAGCCGGGGTTCGAACCGGGATCCTTATGCCTGTCCTTGTGCTTTGCGCCACCTGCCGCCTTCCTTTTGAAAAATCTTTATTTACTTATTGGATAGAGACAGCCAGAAATTGAGAGGGATGGGGGAGAGGGGCCACGTGGTGGCCCACTTGGTTGAGCTCACACATTATAATGTGCAAGGACCCAGGTTCAAGTCCCCAGTCCCCACCTGTAGGAGGGAAGTTTCACAAGTGGTGAAGCAGTGCAGCAGGTGCCTCTCTATTGCTGTCTATCTCCCCCTTCCTATCAATTTCTGGCTCTCTCTCCCTCCCTCTCTCTCTCTTTCACCAGAGCATTGTTCAGCTCTGGTTTATATTGGTATGGGGGATTGAACCTGGGACATTGGAGCCTCAGGCATGAGAGTCTCTTTGCATCACCATTATGCTATCTACCCCCCTCCCAATTTCTGGCAGTCTCTATCAAATAAAGAAAGATTCTTAGTAATAATATTTATATTTAAAAAAAAGAGAGAAGGGAGTCGGGCTGTAGCGCAGCGGGTTAAGCGCAGGTGGCGCAAAGCACAAGGACCGGAATAAGGATCCTGGTTCGAGCCCCCGGCTCCCCACCTGCAGGGGAGTCGCTTCACAGGCGGTGAAGCAGGTCTGCAGGTGTCTATCTTTCTCTCCCCCTCTCTGTCTTCCCCTCCTCTCTCCGTTTCTCTCTGTCCTATCCAACAATGACGACAACAACAATAATAACTACAACAATAAAACAACAAGGGCAACAAAAGGGAATACATAAATAAATAAATAAAGAGAGAGAGAGAAGAAAGTTTGTGATAGAGAAAGAGACAGAGAGACAGACAGACAGACACCTGAAGCGTCACCACTCACAAAGCGTTTCCCCTGCAGGTGGGATCAGGGGTTGAACTTGGTTCCTTGTGCATTGTAACATGTGCATTCAACCAGGTACCCCACCACCTGGCCTGAGAAACTCCGATTTCTCACCTGTGAAGTGGTGATCTAGTGGGTAGATGGTGGCACATCTGGTTAAGCTCATTTAGTACTAAGTATAAGGGCCCCAGCAAGGATCCGAGTTCGAGTCCCCACTCCTCACTTGCAGTGGGCCTGCTTCATGAGCTGTGAAGCAAGTCTGCAGGAATCTCTTTCCCTCTCTATCTCTCCCTCCTCTCTCAATTTCTCTCTGTCCTGTCCCCCCCCCCCCAATGGAAAAATGGCCTCCAGGAGCAGTGGATTCATAGTGCCAGTACCACACCCCAACAATAACCCTGGAGGTAGGAGAAGGAGAAGGAGGAGGAGGAGGAGGAGGAGGAGGAGGAGGAGGAGAAGGAGTGGTGAGGCATACTCATAAGGGGAGCATAGACTGTCATGGTGCCTGGCCCATAGTTCTAAGCTACTGTCAGATTCTTGGGGCTGCTGTAACAAGTAGCCACAAACCTAGTGGCTCAGGGGAGTTGGGCGGTGGCGCAGCGGGTTAAGCACACATGGTGCAAAGTGCAAGGACCTGCATAAGGATCTCGGTTCAAGCCCCCGGCTCCCCACCTGCAGGGGAGTCGCTTCACAGGTGGTAAAGCAGGTCTGCAGGTGTCTCTCTTTCTCTTCCCCTCCTCTCTCTATTTCTCTCTGCCCTATCCAACAACGATATCAACAACAACAACATCAATAACAGCAACAATAATAACTACAACAAAGGCAACAAAAGGGAATAAATAAATAAATAACCTAGTGGATCAAAGCAACACACAACAACAACAGTAATAATACCATCCCAGGCCAGCAGGTTAGTGCACCTGGATAGTGTGTCTGCTCTGTCAGGTACATGACTGGAGTCCAATCCAATCCTTATTCTACTGGAAGAAGTTTTGGTGTTGTAGTGTCTGTCATGCTCCCTCTCTCTCTCTCTCTCTCTCTCATTCTCTCTCTCTCTCTGTCTCTCTATCTGAAAGAAGTCACCTTAGAATTGTGAAGCCCCAGTGACGACAACAATAAAACAAGTAAAATGACCCCTGTTTTTTCTAGCAGTTTTCCCAGTCCCACTACAGGGTGGGAGCAGCCACCTAGGATTGACACCGTCATGGTCTCCAGAAGATGACAACATTCTGATCCCCAGACTCTGAGACTGTTACATCCCACGCAAAAGGGGCTGAAGCTTACGGGTGAAATGAAAGGCTGTTCATCAGCTGATCTTCACCTGAGGACGTCACCTGGGGCCCTGTGCAATGACCTCACTGTTCCTGCACTGACTGTTTCATTCAAGGAGAGAGACAGAGGGTGTAGGAGTGAGAGAGAGAAGTGGAGAGGCACCACAGCTTACTATTCTTCCTTCCTTCCTTCCTTCCTTCCTTCCTTCCTTCCTTCCTTCCTTCATTCCCTTTCTCTTCTTCTTTCTTTCTTTTCTTTCCTTTCCTTCTTTCTTGCTTTCTTTCCCTCCAGGGTTATTGCTGGGACTTGGTGCTGGCACTATGAATCTACTGCTCCTGGTGGCCATTTTTTCCATTTTATTGGACAGGACAGAGAGAAATGGAGAGAGGAGGGGAAGATAGAGGGGGGGAGAGAAAGATAGACACCTGCAGACCTGCTTCACCGCCTGTGAAGCGACTCCCCTGCAGATGGGGAACTGGGTTCCTTGTGCAGGTCCTTGCACTTCTTTTATTTATTTATCTATTTATTTTTAATATTTATTTATTTATTTATTATTGGATTGAGACAAAGAGACATTGAAAGGGGAGGGGAAGATAGAGAGACAGAGAGACCCCTGCAGCACTGCTTCACCACTTGTGAAGCTTTCCCCCTGCAGGGGGAAAAGGGGCTTGAACCAGTGTCCTTCTCCACTGTAATGTGTTCTTAACCAGGTGCGCCACCACCTGACCCCCGGTTTATTTATTTATTTATGAGAGAGAAAACCAAAGCATCACTCTGGCACATGCAATGCCGGAACTTGAATTCAGGACATCAGGCTCGAGGGGTCAGCACCTCATCCATTGTACCACCTCCCAGGCCAAGGTCATCTTCTCTTTAAGTTGTCCTGGAAGAACAGAACAGATTGAGACAGGACAGCAGTGTAAACCTGGTCACGTGTTTCTTGTCCCTGGGTCACTTCCTGACAGAGCCAAAGTGGTGTTCAGCACATGGAGTGGAATCTCACGACTGTGATAAATGAAGAGAAACCTCCAGGTCTTTAGCACTGGGCTGGAGGTCCAGTTGGGAGCACCCACCACCACCATCTTGCCCCATCCCTGTTGTCCTCCCCAGCCCCCTCCCACACACATGCAAACACCGACCTAGCAGCTAAGGTACAATGGCTGTGTCCTGACTCCCACAAGCTGTGAGGCAGAATAACCTTCTAGCATAAAGAAAAATAAACCCCAGATGCCGCTTTTCAATTGGAGGATTAGCTTAAATGTTGTGAAACAGAACGTATGAAATATGCATTTGGAGAAACAGCGTTCCCCACCCCGCAGCTTCCCGGGTGGCGGCCTGGCTGCTGCTGATTTGTGTGTGGCGTCAGTGAGCGCAGTTATGACATTATTAATGCTTTGCACTCTGGCAAAGGACAATGGCCTGTTGCCTCTTAATGCACCAGAGTCTGCTGCTGGAGTAGGAGCGCATTAAATGGGGGCTTTCCAACACTGGAAGCTGCTTCTGTCTATTCTTGTCCCACCCCCAGGCCCCAGGAGCAACCTTGAAGCCTTGAGAAGGTGAGGTGGCCCCTGGTGCCCAGGGAGACTTTGGGGGTCCTGGAAAAGTCCCAGAGCTCATGTTCCCCATATCAAGGAGCTGCAAGGGGTCTTTGAAGCTGGGGTAGTGGAGACCTCAGGGAAGCCCTGGGTCCTTGTCTTCTGTTTGACACCTCTGGGGACCCTATCAGCAGACCAGCTGGTAAAGTGCTTGCACAATATTCTAAAAGTATCATCTACTCTTTTAAAATTATTATTATTACCAGAGCACTGCTCAGCTCTGGTTTATGGTGGTATAGGAGATTGAACCTGGGACTTTGGAGCCTCAGGCATGAGAGTCTGCTTGCATAACCATTGTGCTATCTACCCTGAAAGTATCCTCCAGATTTTCTGATCATGCCACTGCACAAAGGAGCCCTAAATTCTCATCTCTCGTAAACAGCTGGGTGCACATTCACACAAAGCAAGTGTAGCACATCAAATCCTTCCCCACTGGTCCCCATGCGGTGGGTCAAACAGAAACTCTACATATTCTTGTCTTTCCGGAGCTTCAGAAGGTCACCTCACTGGAAACTGGCTTTTGCAGATGTGATGAAATTGGGATGAAGTCATTCTGCATTGCTGTGGTCCTAGTGCTGTCTGGTAAGAAGAGGATAGGCCAGTTTGAGCCCACGGCTCCCCTCCTTCAGGGAATCACTTCACAGGCAGTGAAGCAGGTCTGCAGGTGTCTACCTTTCTCTCCCCCTCTCTGTCTTCCCCTCCTCTCTCCATTTCTCTCTGTCCTATCCAACAACAACAACATCAATAGCAACTACAATAACAAAATAACAAGGGCAACAAAAGGGAATAAATAAATAAATATTTTTTTAAAAAGAAGAGGACAGGGCATAGAGTCACACCGAGGAAGGACATAGTGAGACAAGTGGAGACTGGGGTGAGCCTCTACCAGCCACAGGTGGCCTGTCCCACCAGAAGCCAGCCAAGGGACAGGAGACTGACTATTCCCAGAGGCCACTGCCGTTTTGTGTTACTTTTCTTTCCTTTCCTTAATTAATTTATTTTTAAATTATTATTATTTTTTTTACCTCCAGGGTTATTGCTGGGGCTTGGTGCCTGCATTATGAATCCACTGCTCCTGGAGGCCATTTTTCCCATTTTACTGCCCTTGTTGTTGTTATTGTTGCCATTGCTGTTGTTGTTGGATACGACAGAGAGACATCAAGAAAGGAGGGGAAGACAGACAGGGGGAGAGAAAGACAGACACCTGCAGACCTGCTTCACCACTTGTGAAGTGATCCCCCCTGTAGGTGGGGAGCCAGAGGCTCGAATCAGTATCCTTACTATGTTCCTTGCACTTCATGCCATGTTCGCATACCCCCACTGCACTGCCACCCGCCCCCTTTTTCCTTTATTTTTATTTTGTGCACAGCTGGAGCCTCATGCATACGCTGACCTCACTGCTCCTGGACTGACTTTTTCATTCAGGTAGAGAGAAAGGGTACAGAGAGCAACGTCCAAACTTGAAAAGATATATAAATACAATTAACTGGTTACCACACTGATGTAACCCAGGGTCCACATATATTCATGTTTAGTACACAGGAAACTGTATGACTTAAAGATCCCTGTCAGTCTGAGTTCACAGTCCATGGTCACAGCTGGGAACATTCTAGGCTGCACATATCACAGGACCAGTCCTCCTCCAGTGGCAGAGTAGGCTGGCCCAACCTCCCTTCAGAGTGTGGGGCAGTTATTATTGCTAGTTTATAGCAAGGGCAAGGTCCTAGAGAGGCCCACAAAAGGCCTGAAGAGGACATTCCTGATGGAAGTGACTAGTGATGATGGAGAGAGGGATCCTTTAGAGGCCCATAGTATCTCTGGGAAATCCAAGGATTCTCTGACTAAGGATCTCATACTATTGAGTCTAACATTTTAGTCACTGTGCCATCTCCTGCACCATATAACCTGGGAATTTCTGACCCCTCCAGGCAGGTCAGGAATCCCTCTGGATGCAGAGAGAGCCCAGGGGCCAGGTGGTGGTGCACCTGGTTAAGCGCACATGTTACAATACATCAAGAACCCAGGTTTGAGTCCCCAGTCCCCACTTGCAGGGGGAAAGCTTTGTGAGTGGTGAGACAGTGCTGCAGGTGTTTCTCTGTCTCTCTCCTTCTCTCTCTCTCCTCTCTCTCTTGATTTCTGGATGTCTCTATCCAATAAATAAAGATAATTTTTTTTTTAAAAAAAGGGGAGAGTCTGGATATGCTGTAGGAGACTTCCCTGTGGCCATTCTCTCTCTCTCTCTCTTTCCCTCTCTCTTTAGGACAGAGATAAATTGAGAAGAGAAGGAAAGATAGAGAGCGGTGTAATACTCCTTTACCACTTGTGAAGTTTTCCCCCTTAGGTGGGCAACAGGGGCTTGAACCCAGGTACTTGTGCATGATAATGTGTGCTCTGTATTGAGAGTATAACTTCCTAACTCCCAGGCTCAGATCTACCAAGCATTATGCAAGCAGGCTAGAGTAGCTTAGTTTGCAGTATTGAAAACCAAGGCTAGGAGAGGTTGTATGCCTTGGGCATTCACACATTCTCCCTGCATGTCTACAGCAAAGTAAAGTGCAAGAAGGAACATTTATCCTGAACTCTCCTGATCACACAAGGCCTACAAAGGAAAAAACGGACTCCCAGAGGAAGAGAGAGCTGGGTGACCTCTAAACTCTATTCTCTGTCCTCTCTGAACCCACTTCCATGAGAGCAAAGTCCCGAGCTCTAGGGTCTGTTTTTTCTTACCTGAATTCCATTAAAAAATATTTTTATTTATTATTGCATAGAGACAGAAATTGAGAGGGGAGAGGGAGATAGACAGACAAGGAGACAGAGAGATACCTGTAGCCCTGCTTCACCACTTGTGAAACTTTCCCTCAGCAGGTGTGGACCAGGGGCTTGAACCTGGGTCCTTATGCACTGTTATGTGAGAGCTTAACCAGGTGCTCCGCCGCCTGGTCCCATCTTACCTGAATTCTGGCTTCTGGCTGAGGGACAATGGGCTACCTTCCCAGATGAGGTACTTAGATGGGGCTATGCCTTTGGGGGAACCCCAGCTTCCTTCTTTCCTCTGGCCTGATATACCCACCAGGTGTAAATTCCACTCCATGAGACATCCATTTAGAAGGACCATCTGATCTGTCAGTGTAGATGTGACTTTCACTTTGACACTCTGGGTTTGTATCTGTCTGAATGTGTGGTTGGTGTAGGCCCAGGCAGGAGGTGGGGTTCAGAAGCCCAGCAGGGACCCTTGTTCTTATAGATTCCCTTGCTTAGGCTGCCAGGCTGCACGAATTTCCCTCCAGTTTGCCACTCTTCTGCACAAAGGCCCCGCCGGTCAACATGTCCTTGTTCAATGCAAATTTGCTACCTAGCTAGAGTAACACATCAATCCGCCAGCGCCAATTCATCATGGGTTTTCACATTAGTGGAGAGCAAGGCGATGAGATAATGGAACACAGGGCAGGTACAATTTGATGGAGAAGGAACAGGACACGCCAGCAGAGGAGCCGATGCCAGTGAGAAATGGCTCAGGAGGGGGGCTGGGAGGTGGGCTAGGTGGGCAGCAAAGAGGTTGGGAGGGAGGGGAGGTGGAGGGTCAGATTGAAGGGGCCTGGGGATTGAGAAGCAAAGATTTTTCTCTTCCGGGAAGCCAGGCTGCAGAATAGCTGTCTGGGACGGATAGACCCTCCCCTGCAACCCCCCCCCGCCCCCCGCCCCAGCTCTCTCTCCCCCACTCCTTAGAGTTAGTTCCCCCACCCCACCGCCCCGGCCCGGGAGGAGGCGCTACTGGGCGGCGGCCACGAGGTGGCGCCCGCGTGCCGAGCAAGCCGGGCGACCGCTCCAGGGCCGGGCCGCCGCGTTGCCGCCGCCGCCTCGGAGGGAACAATGCGGCTCCTCCGGGCGTAGCGCGGGACCGCCGAGCGCGGGCAGCCTGCGAGCCCTGCGGAGCGGGCGCGGGGCGCTTTCCACGAGAGCCATGGGCGCGGCGCGGCGCCGGGAGGGGGACCGGCGCGGCCCGGGGGCGCGGGAGCCCGGGGCACGGGCCGGGGGTCGCCGCTAGCCCGCACCGGTGATGAGGGCGCCCGCCGCGGGGATCCCGTCTGCGCGCCGCGGTCGAGCCCGAGCAGCCGGCGGTCTGGGGGCGCGCCGCCTCCCGGACCCCAAGATGTGAAGCCGGGAGGGCGGACACGCAGAGGCGGCCCGGCCGGGCACCCCCGCGCCCCTTCCCGCCCGCAGCGCAGCCGCCGACCCCGCGCTCTCGTCCCCCCCCCCCCCGCCCCGCTCGGACCCCGCGCCGGCCGCAGCGGGTGGGCGGGCAGGACGCGGCGGGAGCCGGCGCCTCCGCCACCCCGGAGTGAACAATGGTCACAGTCAACCCCGAGGGCAAGATAATGGTCAGAAGATGCCTGGTCACCCTGAGACCCTTCCGGTAAAGTTCTCTCCCGGCTGGCTCGCCCCCTGCCCCAAGGGGCGCGGGGTCGGGGGGGGGGGTGAGGTGGAGCGCCGCCCCCCCCCCAACCTCGGGGCCACCCTGGGGTGGGGGTTCGGGTTCTGGGACCCAAGGGACGGGTTCGAACTCCAGCCTGTGCTGCTGGCCAGTGGGGTCGGGCAAGGGATGGGGCTGGGTTCTGGGCTCGAGTGGAGCGGGGTGCGTGGTTCTGGGACGCGTCCCGAGTCTCGATCTAGGTTAGACGGGAATCGGGGTGCAGAGATGGGAGCAGGAACCACTCAGGCTGTGATCCTGGGCCGGTGGGGGAGGGGGTCACCCCAGTCGAGGCGCCCCTGCCCTGCCCCTCGTGGCAGAGTTAGAGCTCGGCAACCCCCCACCCCTCTCCACGGGTGGGCAGGGACACCCTGGGTCCGCAGGCTCATGCCCCGAGCGGGTGCGCCCCCCTCCCACCCCTTCTGTGCTTTCTCCCCACCTTGAGCAGGGGACAAGGACCTCCTCTACTGGGGGTTCGACCCTCCGACCCTCCCTATGGAGGGTGCTAGGAGCTAGACCTAGTTGGGAGCTTGGAGACTGTATGAAGGGGAAGGCCAGCGTGGCCACCCCTCGCCCCCTTCCCCATCCTCCCAGTCAAGACCAGGAGGTTCATGGGATCAGCTGGGTTCTGAAGGGCCCATCTCAGGAACCCTGAACACCAGCGTTGCCTGGCCAGCGCCATCCTCTCCCCAGAGCCCACCCACCTGATTATGATTGATGGTTGGCTGGGTAGGGGGCTAAACTCTGGGTGCCCAGTGGAACTGGAGTGAGACTTCCCTTGGTGGGTGGGCAGTGAGGGACCCCGAAGGAGATGTCCAGGCTGACCACACTCCAGACATGGCCACAGGTGGGATCTGGGCTGGGTGGAGCCCAGCAGGCCAGAGCTGGACAGGTGGAGGTGACCTGAGGCTTTGGCCTGTCAGAGGGACCACGTTCAAGCCCCCTCCACTCCAGACCCCTGGGCTGAACCCCAGGCCTTTCCTACTGCCCCTCTGGTCTCATGGTTCTTTGGGGGGAGGGGAGGTCTGCAGGAGGAGAAGATGATCTCCAATTCGGTAGCCTCTCTTAGAATGTTAACCACTCCTGTGTGGGCTGTTTGTGGGTGTGAGGAGAGAAGACTCCTGTTGGGAGGATGCCAGAGAAACTTAGCCCTGGGGGGGGGGGGGTGTCATGAGAGCAGCGCTTTAGGAAGGAGTTTGGGGGAACCTGGAGCCCCTG
Organism: Erinaceus europaeus; assembly: GCF_950295315.1. NCBI lineage: Eukaryota > Metazoa > Chordata > Mammalia > Eulipotyphla > Erinaceidae > Erinaceus > Erinaceus europaeus. The sequence goes on from NC_080173.1 coordinate 13,732,115, forward strand.
AAATAGGGTTCCTGTGGGAAGTTATTTGTTGCTGTGAGACTCTAGTGTGACTTCTGGGTTTTGCCTCCTGTCCCCATGGCACCCTAATCTCTGGCAGGTGGTGTATATAATCCACAGCTCTGTAAAGCGTCTTTTGCTCTTCCAGCCGCTGACCCAACTGGGACACCAAGAGGTCCACACCCTGGCTTTTCCTGGCAGCCCATGTTGGCCAGCCTTCCAGGCCACAGAGGGTCTTGCTGCTGACATGTGCTTTCATGAGCTGTTTTCTGGTGCAATTGGTTGCATGGAGGTGGGGGTGGTGGTGGGGTGTCAGCACCATGGACAGCTGCTTCCCTCTGGGCCCTGGACAGACAACGCCAGGCTCTTCTGTGAAGGCAGGTGTCAGTAGTGCACTTGCATAAACCCCCTTCCCCCACTGAGTTATGCCACTTCATCTCAGGGTCTTCCTAAGCTGCTCAGAGCCCCCCGCCATCATGCAGTCTTTCTGTCCCCTTCACATATGAGAGGATGGACCCCCACCCTACTGGTTAATCAAGCAGATGGTGTCAGAGGGTTAGTGAGGGCCGCTACCCCATTCTCTCAGATCTGATTCCTGAGACCTGCTTCTGTATTTGCTCCTGGGATGTGGCATGAATGGCATGGATATGTGAACAGAAATCATTTTAACTACTCTCTGCCCACTCTAAATGCTCCCAGAATTGGGGTTTTGCAAAAAGAGAGGCCAAACCAGTTCTGTGTGGACTCTGGTTCCAGGCTAAAAGTATACAGACCCTTTCTCACAGCTAGACTTGGACACTGGCCACCCAGGTCCCCGGCTCTGAATGTCACCCTATAGCTGGGGGAGGGGTAGAAGGAGTGACGAACAGGAAACTTGATGGTGTTCTGGCTTGTCCTCAGGGTGGGAGGACAATCAGCTGACTTCTCCCAGAACCTTTCTGGCTGTGAGGCCATGCCTTCCACTCCACCATCTCTCTGGGTGCCATCTGCACTTCTTCATGGGTCTCAGAGCCCGAGTCCCACCCCCACACTTAGTGGTGTTGTGTGAGGGTCCCAGGGAGATGAGGAAGTGTGTTCCTTGCACCATCTTGCCTGTCCTCCGGACCATCTCCTGGGGGAAGAAGCCCCCAGTGCCTACTGTGCTTTGGGGCTCTGTTCGCTTTCTGCTGTAATCTCCAACAGCTTCCTTTAAATATGGGTTAGAAATTTTGTTGTGCTTTTATTTTCTTTTGCAATTATGTGTTTTCTTTAATGGACCAAATTTTAATTAAATACTGCTCTGCCAGCTTCACATAATGAAGATTAAAATGCATAAAGCAAGTCTTGCATGGAGAAGCAAACAAATGTGGGACTTGGGACTGGGCTGGATCTGGGTTGTCTGAGGTCTCTGATAGGACTTGACTTGTGGGGTTCCCTCTGGGAAGCTCGACTCTGTGAGAGATGGGATACATCACCCTGACTTCTGCTCTGCCAGCTCAAGTCTTCTGATAGATCCAAGTCCTCAGAAGAGCTCCCACCTCTGGCCAGCCCCCCCAGGTTGTGCTGGTGAGGACAGTTCTCGTGTTGGGGAGCCAGGATCTACAAGGAAGGTTGATGCTGAGAATGGGTTCTGTGTCTCTGAGGAATAGATAATCCATAATAGGTGTTGAGGTGTATATGCAGGACGGAACAACAGACAGGCCAATAGGACTTATGACACCCCACCTCCCTCTGACCAGTCCCTGGGGTGTGCAGTGGGGCCCTGCCCTCCTAGATCCTGTCATCGATTGGTCAGTGGTAGCTCCCCACCCCCAAAAGTGATAAGGTGGTGTTGAAGTGAGCTCGCGAGTGACTGCCGCAGCAGGCCTGTGTACACAGCAGCTGAGCGGGGCTGGGTGATTGATGGCATCCAAACGAGGTTTGTCAGGACCGATTACCCGCCCTCCACCTGGCCTGTGCACTGCCATTTCTGTCCATACCAGTGGTCCTTGGACCTTAGCGGGTAGTGGGATCGCCTGGAACACTGGTTAAAACCCGTGTTGGCCCCACCCCAGGGTGCCTGATTCAGTAAGCCTGGCACTGGGACCCAAGAATGAGAATTTCTAAAATTTCCGAGGTAATGTCAGTGCTGCTGACCTTGGGTCCACACTTTGAGGACTTTGAACCAGGCTTTCTCAGGATGCTAGAGCTTATTCAAACTCTCTCTCTCCTTCTCTCTCTGTCTCTCTTATGGTGGTGTGAGGGATTGAACCTGGGACTTTGGAGCCTAAAGCATGAAAGTTATTTTTTGCATAGCCATTATGCTGTCTACCCCACCCTCAACCTTTCTCTACATGTCCATTGTTGTCCGTAAGGGTGTGTGTATGTATATGTGTATGTATGTATGTATATATGCATAGCACATGGCTAGGTCCTTGTCGTCACACTCTCCCTGTCCTGCTGGCTTGGGAGCTCAGTCTGTGACCATCCTCCATCCATCCATCCATCCATCCATCCATCCCTCCCTCCCTCATGCTCTGTCTATTCCTCCATCCCTCTATCCTTCTATCTTTTCATCCCTTCATTCCTCTATCACTCCCTCTCCATCCCTCCCTTTATTCCTCCATTCCTTTATCCATCCCTCCCTCCCTCTACCTTTCCATCCCTCCCTCCATCCCTCCATCCTCCCCAGTCCATTCCTGTGGAGCCCTGTGTCCCTGCCCTGGCCCTGACCTGCCCTCTTGCTCTCCACAGGCTCTTTGTCCTGGGCATAGGCTTCTTCTCGCTGTGCTTCCTGATGACATCTCTGGGAGGCCAGTTCTCTGCCCGGCGCACTGGGGACTCCCCCTTCACCATCCGCACAGAAGGTATATTGTTGGGAGAAGGGCAGTCAGACACAGGTCTGGGGGGCTGTGGGTCAAGAGAGGGAGATATGCTAGGGCCCTGGCTGCCGGGTGTGGGAGCAGGGAGGGTTAGGTCTGGTCCATGTGACCTTGAATGCTGCTCTGACTTTGGTCCTGGCTGTGGCTGTCGGGCCTCCTCTGGCCTGAACCCTGAGGTCAGGGGGAGGCCTACGCACCAGGGCATCCTAGGCATCAGAAAAGACTTTCTGTGTGGGGAGAGACCTCTGCACAGGGCACTGTGCCTTCAAGACATACACAGTCTGTGCTGTTTGTTAGTTCATGGCCGTAGCAGGACCAGAGGGCTGGCCTGTCCATGGGCTCTTGTTTCTGTCTCTGAGCTTTTGGGGCATCCGTACCATTGTCTCTCCTTGTGAGGCAATGGAGGCACTGGGGTTGGCCTGGCTTATGCCTTTGTTCATCCTTAATCCATTGTGTGCTGTTGGCTGTGTCACTTCACTTACTCACAGAGAAGGGTCCAGATCCACTGAACTCATCTCAGGGGCTGGGCTGGTGAGAGAGATGGAGCAATCAGAGCACTGTTCAGCTCTGGCACATGGTGCTGCTGAGGATTGAACCTGGGGGAGCCTGGGCACTCAGGTCCTATGCTGTAATATGCTGGGCTATCTTTCCTGCCCGATTTCATGAGGGGGTGGGGAGACAAGTGTGAGAGCACTCAGAGCACCACTCTAGCATCTGGTTGAAGGTCTCCCACAGTTTTATGCTCTACCTGCTGAGCCATCTTCCCAGTAGCAGGAACCTCTCTTCTTGGACCTGGGGTGGGGGATTAGCTCTTGTTGGTACCCCCAACCTCCCCACTTCCAAGGACAAAAAGACCCTCGGTGGAATGAGTGTCTCCCAGGGTGGGTGTGCCTGTCATGCCATCTGGCATCCCATTAGAGTCATTCCTTGGGTTTCTCATGCACTGCTTTAAACTTGCAGGAGCTCCCGGCAGGATTTCACATTTCTTAGTCATTCAAGCCCCAGTGCAAATGAATTGATCTCAGCTCCGCTCCCAGACCTTCCTCAACCTCTCCAGCCTTCTTCTCCTCTGGTCAGGGGTGCTGTGAACTCTGTTCCCTGAGGCTCCGTCAGTGGCTGTCCTATGGGAACATCTCCGCAGGGTCCCGGCAGCTGTGGGCAGCACAAGCTCTGTAAATACTTAATTGCTGTCTTGGGGCTCAGATGGGGGTCACTGCAGAAGAGGAGGTTCAGGAAGAGCCAAGGTCACCGCCTATAGGTTCCAGGAGATGCCAAGGTCACCACCTAGGAGAGGCCTGATGGTTGAGACTAGAGGAAGCGGCTGCTATGTAGGTGTCCTTGGGGGGTAACTTGGGGAGGGGTTGCTGGAGGTCATGGGGGAGACAGATGGTAGAGGAGGTGCAACATGGGAAATGGGGTGTAGAGAATGATGCTCAGGTTTCCAGGGTGCTTCCCTGGAGAGGGGGGTGGGGGCGGCAGTAGGCTTGGGTGGGCTGCAGCAAGGGACTTGAGAAGGTAGAAAGGTCCAGAATCCAAGAGATGGGGCTCAGGGGCTGAGAGGGGTAGGGTGGACGGCTGGGATTGGGTGTGTTTGCTCACTTTCCATGAGGGGTTTGGGGGTTTGGGGGCCCCACCCTGGCAGGGGACAGGTGACTTGCTGTTAGAGGAGCCTACTGTGCTCAGTGCTGTGCAGTTTTCCCTGAAGAGGGGATAGGAGTTCAACTCCAGCCCGGATCTCATGTCTTAAGCCTGGCCCTGGACCATATAGTTAGACAAGTGGGATTGTGTGTGCTTGTGTCCGATGTGTGTTCCTGTGTGTGTGTGTGTGTGTGTGTGTGTGTGTGTGTGTGTGTACAAGCGTGCTTGAACTTTCCCTTGGAGAATAATATACCCACGGACTGGACAAACCCGCTACCTGCAGCTGAGCAAGGATCACAATACAGTCAGCCCTCAGAAGCACCGTCAACCCTCCTCCCTGTCAGTCTTGGCTTCTCCGAATGCAGAACTCTCAAATCTGCACTTTGAGACCCTGACTTCTAATAATGCAGAGGAGGTTTTTTTTTTTTTTTTTTTGCCTTATTTATTCTGAGAGTGGAACTGTAAAGCAGGTGTACTTTGCATGTGCCTTTTTTTTTTTCCTCCAGGGTTATGTCTGGGGCTTGGTGCCTACACTGTGAATCCACTGCTCCTGGTGGCCATCTTTCTTCCCATTGTTGTTGTTGTTGCTGCTGTTGTTGTTGGATAGCACAGAGAGAAAATGAGAGAGGAGAGAAAGACAGAGAAGGGGAGCGAAAGATAGACACCTGCAGACCTGCTTCACTGCTTATGAAGTGACCTCCCCCACCACAGGTGGGGAACTGGGGGTTTGAACCTGGATCCTTGCATTGGTCCTTGTGCTTCATACTATGTGCGCTTAGCCCAGTACACTACTGCCCGGCCCCCTGTGTGTGACTTCCTATTGCATGGTGAACTCTCACTTGTTCCTTTGAAGTGATGCTGCTACAGACCTTCGACAACCTGTCTTGTGCTACCTTTGAAGGTATTCGGTTGGCTCTTCCCAGCATTGGGGTTGCTGGGTCTCCCATGAACTGACAGTCATGCTCAGATCGAGTTTATTCAAGCCAAAACTCTTTCACTATTCCCAGGTCTTTGTGCTGAAAGCTACGTGCCCAGAATGTGAGATGAAAGCCCAGGAAGAGAAAGAGATGGACAGGGAGAGAGATCTCTGAGACTGACAGGGAGAGATCTCTGAGTCTTCCAGGAGAGAGATCTCTGAGAATGCCAGGGAGCAGGATCTCTGAGACTACCAGGAGAGAGATCTCTGAGACTTCCAGGAGAGAGATCTCTGAGAATGCCAGGGAGAGAGATCTCTGAGACTGCCAGGAGAGAGATCTCTGAGAATGCCAGGGAGCGAGATCTCTGAGACTGCCAGGAGAGAGATCTCTGAGAATGCCAGGGAGCGAGATCTCTGAGACTGCCAGGAGAGAGATCTCTGAGACTGCCAGGGAGCGAGATCTCTGAGACTGCCAGGAGAGAGATCTCTGAGACTGCCAGGAGAGAGATCTCTGAGACTGCAAGGAGAGAGATCTCTGAGACTGCCAGGGAGCGAGATCTCTGAGACTGCCAGGAGAGAGATCTCTGAGACTGCCAGGGAGCGAGATCTCTGAGACTGCCAGGAGAGAGATCTCTGAGACTGCCAGGAGAGAGATCTCTGAGACTGCCAGGAGAGAGATCTCTGAGACTGCCAGGGAGCGAGATCTCTGAGACTGCCAGGAGAGAGATCTCTGAGACTGCCAGGAGAGAGATCTCTGAGACTGCCAGGAGAGAGATCTCTGAGAATGCCAGGAGCGAGATCTCTGAGACTGCCAGGAGAGAGATCTCTGAGACTGCCAGGAGAGAGATCTCTGAGACTGCCAGGGACATGGTCCTGATTCATTTTGTCTTCCTTGCCCCGACTCTCATTTGTCCTCTTGATCTCTCTTGTTCCTTTGCATGCAGTGGGTTTCCTTGGATAGACCCAAAGCAGGGAGTAAGAAGCACTCCAAATTTATGCTGTGGGTTTAAAATCTTGATCCTACAAGAGGTGTCTCCTAAAACAACACCCCACACCTTAAGTGGAGCAGTGCCCTGGAAAACCTAGGTGGTGCCAACATTTTTCCCAGGGACCTTGCGAGGGGAGGAGTGAGGTTGGCATAGGGGGGCAGTGGTGCGGGGTCCGAGGAAAGACAGTGAAGGTTGTGGGCAGGGACTGGGTTATTGAAGAGTTTTCTTTTTCTACTACTCTGATTTTGTAATTATTTTTTGTATTTTGATTTGTATTGTATTATTTTTATTTGTTTATTGTATAGAGACAGAGAGAAACTGAGAGGAAGGGGGAGGTTGAGAGGGAGAGAGACAGAGAGACACCTGCAGCTCTGCTTCATCACTTGCAAAGCCTTCTCCCTGTAGATGGGGACCGGGAGCTTGAACCTGGAACCCTGTGCACTGTAATGTGTGCACTCAACCAGGTGCACCACGCAGCCCCTGATTTTATAATAATAATTTTCCCCCCTCCAGGGTTATTGCTGGGGCTCGGTGTCTGCACTATGAATTCACTGCTCCAGGAGGCTGTTTTTTCCCGTTTGTTGCTCTTGTTGTTTATCGTTGTTGTAGTTAGTATTATTGTTGGATAGGACAAAGAGAAATCAAAAAAGGAGGGGAAGACAGAGAGGGGAAGAGAAAGACAGACACCTGCAGACCTGCTTCACCACCTGTGAAGTGACCCCCGTGCAGGTAGGTGGCCAGGGGCTTGAACTGGGATTCTTACACCAGTCCCTGTGCTTGGTGCCATGTGCGCTTAACCTGCTGTGCTACCACCTGGCTATTATTATTGTTGCTGTTGTAAAGGGAGGAGAGAAGGACAGAGAGGCACTTGGAGCACTGATCTACTGCTTGTGAAGTTTCCCCCTTGTGTGTGGGGACAGAGTCTTGAACTCAGGTTCTTCCACGTGATAACACAGGCACCACCGACCCCTGTCGGAGAGCTTTTATTCCTCTGTGCCTGCGCAGCACCAGGGCAGAATCAGAGGCATGAAAAACCACTCAAGTACCACCTTTTGGGGGTGGGGAGAAGCTTTTGCCTTGGCCAATAAAACAGCTTGAGCTCAAGTGGAAAAACTATTTCTCCTCAGCTGTCAAGCCTGAGAGGGAAGTGGGGTTCCTGGCTGGAGTGTCTGGGAAGAGGCAGGGTGCAGGGTTTCCTTGAAGGGAAGATCCCGTCAGCCTCAGATAGGGTGTGGTCTCTCTGGAGAGATTCCAGGTTCCCCCGGGCCAATTTATGTTTGGGGATAAAGTTTTCCAGTTTGGGGCCTGGGAGATAGCTCACCCGGTAGAGTGCTTGCCTAACCACATACAAGGATCAAAGTTTGAGCTCTTGGCTGTCATAAGTGGTAGAGCAGTGGTATAGTGTCCTTTTCTCCTCCTCCTCCCCCTCCTCCTCCTCCTCCTCCTTCTCCTCCTCCTTCTCCTCCTCCTCTTTCTCTCTTTCACCCCCTCTATCTTAAGAAGAAAGAGTGCTCAGCAGGTGCATCTCGAAACTTGACATCAGGCTCAACCTGACGCTGTTGACTGGCTACGGAAGAAGGGCAAACGCTAGAAGAAGAAGCAGGTGCAGAAGAATTTTGCAGGTGCAGAAGCCCAGCTACATCCCTGGTGAAAACCAGTTTGGGTGTGTGCAGAGTAAAAGCTCTCCAAAGGGGCCTGGTGGTGGTGACGCAAATACCTCCTTGGGTGTGCTGCACACCTCTCCTGAACTGAGCAAGGAAGCCTGGGGGAGGTCCATCCCAGTTCTCCTGTGCTGCCTCTGATCCCTTGTTGATGCTCCTTTACCAGGTGGCTTTTCCCCCCTCCCCATCCCAGACCCTTCTCTCTGGCTCCTGCCTCCTCTAACCCCCTGCTCCTGCCCTCAGGAAGAGTGTTTCCCTCTGAACACCAAGGGGATGTGAGGCATGTCTGACTCCTCCCTTCTGAGATGGCTGCTGGTTCCCTGGAGCCCGAGTCTTGTCTTGAATTAGAGGCAGAGTTTGGAGGGCCTCTCCAGTCTGCAGCCTGCCCATCTAGCCTCTTGTATTGCCCCTCTGAGCTTTTCTTGGGACCCACTTTGCCTTATCTCCAGCCTCCCCCACCAGGGCTTGAACCTGGGAGACACTGGAACAGTATTTCCTTGCTTCTGGTCTGTGTCTGGCCCTAGACCTTTGGCCCCCAGAAGTTCTGGAGCTCTTCTTTTCAGATGGAACTGGCTGATGGATGTCTGGGCCAGAGCCCTTGTCTCCACACTGCCTGGAGCTGGGCTCCGATGGTCTCAGCTGGTTTCAGAGGTGGCAGCCATGTGTGAAGGGATAATGTGTTCATTTCTCCAGCTGTGCTGACTCCCACACATCCCCTTCCTGCCTGCACCCCCAAGTGCCAGGAGTGCTCTTTTATCAGGCCCATGGGGTCTCAGGCAGTTATCCAACCAGCAGTAAAGGGTGGGGTGGAGATAGAAAGGGAGCAACCAGAGCAGCCAGAGGAGGGGAGCTTACTGGGTGATAAGAGTGCCTTCTTTGTAGCTCTTGTCTGTCTCTGTGCATATGGGAATAGGGGGGAACCTGTGTTAGTTCTGACATGTGGACCTCACGTTAAATACCTTTCAGATTCACTGATGCAGAGAAAGCAATGAGGGGAAGGGATGACGGGAACCAAGATAAGTGACATTCTGCTGACATCGCCTGTACTGGTGGCATCCAGGGCCATGTCCCCAGCTGCCTTCACGACTCCCCAGGGAACCTAACCCATACTTTGTCCTGGGCAGGAAATATTACTCAAGAGGTCCCTGGGGAGTTGTGTGGGGGGTGGGCTGACTCCTGTGCTCTCAGGAACTTTGGGGATCCTGCTGCTTCTCTGAGTTCCAGGGGGTCAGGGTGGCATATAAAGATGTGGGTATGGGAGTTGGGTGGTAGCACAGTGGGTTAAGTGCAAGGACCAGCGTAAGGATCCCAGTTCGAGCCCCCGGCTCCCCACCTGCAGGGGAGTCTCTTCACAAGTGGTGAAGTAGGTCTGCAGGTGTCTGTCTTCCCCCCCCCCCCCCCCGTCTTCACCTCTTCTCTCTGTCCTATCCAACAATGACGACAACAATAAAACAACAAAGGCAAAACAAAAGGGAAATAAGTCAGAAACAGAAGGATGAATATGGGAGGATCTCACTCTCAGGCAGAAGTTGGAAAAAAAAAAAGGGAATAAATAAATAAATATTTAAAAAAAAAGATGTGGGTCCACAGGGAGGGTGTCCCATCTGTGGAGGGGGGATGTTAGCCACTGTGGCCATAAGCCCTCAGATCTGTCCTTTTAGTTTGTGCTTTATTGCAGAGCCTGAGCCTCAAGCCTGTGTCATGTCACCATTTCTGGCTGACTTTTTCCTGCAGAGACAGACAGAGAGGCTGGGGGAGGAACACCGAGTACCAGAGCTTGCCCTGGCGCCATACCACTGTTTGTGGTGCAGCAGCACAGGCCAAATGCAATGAGCGCTCCCTCTCTCTCCCTCTCTCCCCCCTCTCCCCCCCCCCCTCTCTCTCTCTCTCTCTCCTTCCTTCCCTCCCCTAGCCCTCTGTCTGCTATCACTCTGTTGACATTGTAAAGCAACTTCTACTTCTCAAGAACAATCGAGAACCCCCTGATGTCTCCCAGGACTCTTAGCGCTCACCTCTGGCTCTGCTCTGCTGCTTCTGTGGAATTTTCCTGCTCAGTGTCTCCTCTCCCGCCTGCCTTACCCGTGTGCCCCACATCAACCTCGTGGGAAGGGCATCCCAACCTCCCTAAGCCTCCTGCACAGAGGAGGGGGGAGTAGGGTGGGGACACCGACCAGCAACTCCCAGTCACATCCCTGTCCTTCCAGTTCCCAACAGTGGGGTGCCCTCTAATTCTGCTGAGTCCCTGGCCTCCTCTCTCTTGCTCTTCCAAACTGAGCCAAGGGACCCGCTTCCCACTTGAATATGCAGCCATTTAGCTTCCTGTCTGTCTCATTGCTCCAGGCTCACAGCTCTGGTCCATCTGGGCTCAGCAAAACCAAACCAAACAGAACTGTCTCCCTGAGAGCAACTGCCAGCTTTGATGGGACAGTTCTTTCTCTGTTGCCCTAGACAGGAATCCTAGCCTGTGGAACCTCAGGGCACAGTCTGGCCAACTCCCTGGCTTTACTGGATGGGTAATTGTGACCCAGAAAAGGGAAGTGCCCCTTCCTCCTGTCCAGGAAACAGCAGAGCAGAGTCCAGGCTCCCTGGCTGCACCTCTGGGGGCCCCAGCCCACCACTCTGCCCGGCTCAGAGGCTGTGCTGCTCTGTGTTGGGTCTCCTAGTACTTGCAGCTTGGGAAATGTGGCTGAGAGAATCTAGGGGGTGAGAGGGGGCCGTGCTGTGTCACTGAGGCCCCCCACCCCCCCGCTTCTAGAAGTCACTTAGCTCTAAGCACTGCTTGACAGGATGGGCTAGGCTGGAGTGCTGGGGGTGAGAGTGACTTCAAAGAGCCCAGCGATGCCCCCAACTCCTTGCAGTGGAGATCGAGGGGAAGCTCTGTGTCGGGTGAAGTATCCAACTGAGAGCCTGGGTGAACGGGGAGGCCAGAGTGAAGGGAGACACCCCATTCTGCTTCATTTAACTTTAAGATAAAATGTCCCAATCCCAGCCAGTTACCAAAAAAAATTCACCTACTTTTCTTTCTGTCTTTTTAAATCTTCTTTATTTTTTAAAATTTATTTACCTATTTATTTACTTTTATTTTTTTACCAGAGTACTGCTCAGCTCTGGCTTATGGTGATGCAGTGAACCTGGGACTTTGGGTCACCTGCTTTTCTTTTTTTAAAATTTTTTATATTTATTTCTTCTCTTTTTGTTGTCCTTGTTTTATTGTTGTAGTTATTATTAATGTCATCGTTGTTGGATAGGACAGAGAGAAATGGAGAGAGGAGGGGAAGACAGAGAGGGGAAGAGAAAGACAGACACCTGCAGACCTGCTTCACCGCCTGTGAAGCGACTCCCCTGCAGGTGGGGAGCCGGGGGCTCAAACCGGGATCCTTACGCCGGTTCTTGCAGTTTGCACCACGTGCTCTTTAACCTGCTGCACTACTGCCTGACTCCCTGGGTCTCCTGCTTTTCTAAGAGGGCAAGTAAGTAGCCCACTAGCTATTGTATCTCTTGGGGGGGGGGGTAGCATCTCCTCCCTTCCTCCCTCCCAACTCTCATTTTCTCCTGCAGCTCCTAGCTCTCTCTTCTGTAATCCCCCCACCCCCGCCAACACACACACCACTCCAACCTGTTCTCTTTGGTGCTTTATGGAACTACAGCTGCTCCCTGCTCTGGTCTTGACGCCCAGCAGGCACTTCCCCGGCCTGTGAGTGAGCCTTCTCCACTCAGCACCTCCCTGTGGACCTCCCTGGGGCTCAGCTGGGTGGGGCGCCAAGAGGTTGCCCCATCAATATGGGGAGAGCAGCACAGCCACCTGAGACATCGTAAGCAGCCCTAGTGACATGACACCCCCCCAAGTGTAGACCACTCGTCTCTGTCTCTGTTCCTGGTGACCTGGCCTGTGACATGGGACTGCAGGGGGGCCTGGGAGTCTTGCCTTGAGCTGGGAACACTGAGCTCATATTTAAACAAGAATGACCCACAGCCATGGGGGGCTTGTTGGAAGAGGCTGCTGGAGTCCCCACATCCTGCTCTCAGCTCCTGCACCCTGTGACTATGGTGGGGCAGCCCTGCTTCCCCCAGAGCCGGCGGCGCTCACGGCAGCACACAAACTGGTTTCATCTTTGCCCTCTCATTGACACTTACAAGATTCCTTTAGCACCTGGGGCCGGGTCTGCCACCTCACAGCAGGCAGAATGCACCAGCACACTGCTCCTCCTGTGAACAGGGAGCAGCAGGAGGTCGTCTATCCATGCCCCAGCTCCTTTCTCCCCAGGGAAAGACCTCCCAGGTGGGCGCACACCTGCTGCTGGTTCCCTAGCTGTGGTGCTGTACCCTCTATGTTTGCCTCTTCTGTGTCCTCCCACCCTGCTCCCCCATTTCCACCTGTGCTTTCCTTCCATTTCTAAATGAACCATTTGTCCTCAGACCCTTGACTCAGGGTTTGCTTCTGGGGAATCCCAGTGGGGGTGGGGGTTGGGGGGGGCTGTCTTCCTCCTGACTGCCCAGGGTCCCTGGAAATGTCTTTCTGGGTCCTCTGCTTGGCCTGTTTCTTACACATGATTTGAGTCTGGCCCTGGGGGTCTGCAGGCAGCCAAGTGGGAGATGGCAGCGCCTGGAAATGGTAGCACGGACTGTTTAGAGGAGCTGTTTGAAACTGTCACGCGATGTGATTAAAAAGGAAGCCAGGGCTGGCGCTCCCGGGCCGGCACGTGCGGCACTAATGATCAGGAATGATTAGAGAGGAAATCGTGAAGGGCCTCCGGTTGGCTGATGGGAGCTGGGTGCAGGTGTCTCATTTTCATTTGTTCTTCCTTCTCACACACTCTCCCCTAACCCTTGGCCTGGAGTTGGTCTCTCGGGACCTGCAGACCAGTTTGAAATTAAGGACAATGATTTTTTAGAGTAAGTGTCTGGGTAGGGAGGGGACAGCTACAGGGTCTCAAATCTGGGCTCAGAATCTCCCCCATTCATCTAGACCACGTGTGGGAGCAAGCAGATGCAGGGTCCTGGGCCCCACACTGTGGAGATGGGAATTGGCCCGTCTCCACTGGGGCCCAGAAGCTGGATTTTATCAGCCTGACCCAGTGGTTCAGGGCTGCAGGTGGTTTAGAAACCCCAGTCCACAGGCTCTGTCTGGGGCTTGGTGTTGGGAGGCTTTACTAACTGGCCTTCCCTGTCACCTCAATTACAGAGAAAGCTCCATTTTGCAGGGAACAGAACTGAGGCCCAGAGAGGTTAAAAGATGACTCCATTGTCACTCGGCTGGTAGGGCACGGGGTTGACTGAGCTCTCAGCCCCACTGTACTCGAGGGGACTCCTCCCTTGCTGACATGAGGGGCGAGGGACTCTCTCCTGGACCCTTCCTCTGCCTGGAAAGACAGAAACAGAACTGATCGTCTGATTGTGCCCATGCTCTGCCCACAGTGATGGGCAGCCCGGAGTCCCGTGGCGTCCTCCGCAAGATGAGTGACCTGCTGGAGCTGATGGTGAAGCGGATGGATACGCTGGCCAGGCTGGAGAACAGCAGTGAGCTGCACCGGGCCAGCGAAGGCCACTTAGCTGCGGACAGGTGAGGCTGGGGGTCAGGGGAGGGGGACGGCAGGGGCAGGAGCGCTTCGGTGTGCAGCCTCAATAAGCACCCCCACAGCTCATGCGGGCATGTCCTTACTCCTTTCTCTCTTTTTTAAATTTTTATTTATTTATTATTGGATAGAGACATTGAGAAGGGAGGGGGAGATAGAGAGGGAGAGAAACAGAGAGACACCTGCAGCCCTGCTTCACTACTCACAAAGCTTCCCCCCTACAGATGGAGACCAGGGGCTTGAACCTGGTACTTGTGCACTATGATGTGTGCACTTAACAGGTGTGCCACCACCTGGTCCCTTCTTTACTCCTCTCTCTCTTTCTGTTAAACTGGGAAAACTTTTTAAGAATACAGAAAACCTGGGGGTCGGGCAGTATCGCACCAGGTTAAGTGCACATGGTACAAAGCACAAGGACCGGCGTAAGGATCCTAATTCAAGCCCCCGGCTCCCCACCTGCAGGGGAGTCGCTTCACAGGTGGTGAAGCAGGTCTACAGGTGTCTGTCTTTCTCTCCCCCTCTGTCTTCCCCTCCTCTCTCGGTTTCTCTCTGTCATATCCAACAATGACAATAGCTACAACAACAATAACAACAAGGATGACAATAAGGTCAACAAAATGGGAAAAATTTCCTCCAGAAGCAGAGGATTCATGATGCAGGCACTGAGCCCCAGCAATAACCCTGGAGGCAAAAAAAAAATACACGTTCAATAACTGGTAACATTCTGTTATATGGGTCTTTAATTCATTTTTTTCCTTTTTAATAAAATATCACAGATGAAAACTGAAAGGCCCTCTCACTGCTTCACTTTCTCTCTTTTTTAAGGTTTACATTTTAAAAATTATTTTTATTTATTGGATAGAGGCAGCCAGAAATTGAGAGGAGAGGGGAAGATAGAGCGTGAGATAGACAGAGATATCTGCATCACTGCTTCACCACTCACAAAGCTTTCCCCCTGCAGGCGCGGACGGGGGCTCGAACATGTATACTCAGCCAGGTGTGTCACCCCCTGGCCCCTTACTGCTTCACTCTCAATGGTGTTTTCTTCTTTGGCTTTTTTTTTTTTATTAAACCAGAGCACTGTTCAGCTCTGGCTTATGGTGATGCTGGGGACTGAACCTGGGACCTCAGAACCTTAGGCATATGATTTTTTTTTAATTAGGCAGATTAATGGTTTACAGTAAATGCAGTTTTTGATACATGTGTAAAGCATGAATTTTTTTTTTTACATAACCATTGTGCTGTCTCCCAGGCTCTGCTCCCCCCTCCCACTCCCACAAGTGCCTTCCTGAGTTTGGTATAAGTTCTTCCAGCTTAGTCTAGATGTCAGTAGTGTATATCTATAGGTGATGTCATTGTTACCACTTTTTTAAACTTTTATTTATTTATTATCAGAGAGAGACAGCCAGAAATTGAGAGTGGTGGGGAGATATACAGATGGAGAGGGACACCTGCAGCCCTGCTTCACTACTTATGAAGCTGTCCCCCTGTAGGTGGGGACCAGGGGCTTGAACCTGGGTCCTTATGCACTGTAATGTGTGCTCTTAACCCGGTGTACCCTGCCTGGGCCCTGTCATTATGTATGTGTGTTTTTTGGGGTTTTTTTTGCCTCTAGGGTTATTTCTGAGGCTCAGTGCCTACACCGCCACGAATCCACTGCTCCTGGAAGCTTTTTTTTTTCCCTTTTGTTGCCCTTGTTGTTTATCGTTATTGTGGTTATTGTCATTGTTGTTATTGCTGTTGGATAAGAAAGAGAGAAATGGAAAGAAGAAGAGAAGACAGAGGGGGAGAGAAAGACAGACACCTGCAGACCTGCTTCACCGCCTGTGAAGCGACTCCCCTGCAAGCGGGGAGCTCAAACCGGGATCCTCACGCTGGTCCCTGCACTTTGTGCCACTTGTGCTTAACCCGCTGTGCTACCGCCCGACCTGTGCCATTATTTTAATGACAGGGATTGAACACAGGGGTTCAAAGTATGCACTTCACTTCTGTGTCACCCTCCAAGGTGTACACTTACATTTTATCCACATCCAATAATGTAGATACTGTGAGCTTTTGCAAATTGAATAACAGCATATAGTTCAAAACTTTATTTATTTATTTTTGCCTTTGGGGTTATCTCTGGGGCTTGGTGCTGGCACTGCAAATCTACTGCCCAGGAAGCCTTTTTTTTTTTTTTTTTCCATTTTATTTGACAGGACAGCGAGAAAGTGAGAGTGGAAGGGGAGGCAGAGAGGAAGAAAGACAGACACCTGTAGACCTGCTTTGCCACTTGTGAAGTGGCCCCCCTTGGAGAACCTGGATCCTTGTGTGGATCCTCATGCTTAGTTCTATGCGTGCTTAACCTGGTGTGCCACCACCCAGCCCCCTCTCCTCCCACCATTTTCTCTCTCTCTCTCTCTCTCTTTCTGTCTCTTTTTTTAATTCCCTCCAGAGCTTCACAACTCTGGGATGACATTTTCAGGTATACTTAGACAAAGACTGAGAGAGAGATAGAGAAATAAAGAGACCACAGCACTGAGGTTTTTTTTCCTTCAGCACATCGGTGGCCAGGCTTGAACCTGTTTCTCATACATGACAAAGTGGTCACCTTCACAGGCGAGCTTTCTGGGTGGGCCCCCTAGTCTGAGTTCTCTAAGGCTTATTCACTCCTGATGACTTTGAGTTCTGTGTGCTAATAGGTATATGCAGGGCTGTGGGTGTCCCCTGGATTCTCTGTCCCCCATTGGTGAGTCTCTAACATCCCCCACAGAGCCTTAGTCATCAGTGTCACAGCACCGATGCCCCTGTGGTGTCCCCGGGAGTCCCAGAGGGTGTGGAGACAAATTGTGTGTCTCAGGTGTGTAAGTGATCTGCAGAAGCTCTGAGAGTGGAGTCAGGGCTAGTCGGAAGTCCCGGCCCTATACAAGGGGATGTGAACCACTCGCAGCTTCCATGGAGCTGTGTTCGGCCTCTTTTCGATGCCAGGGTTCTTCACAAGATGGATTTGCTCAGTGGATTTCACCGCTAAAATATAAGCGTGAACCTCACACTTTTACCCAGCTTGAGAAAAGCTATACCTTGGTCAGTGTGATTTGCTAAAAGTGTTCCTAGTGCTGAAAGACAGTTTAGAATTCTACATTTTCAGACAGCCTGCAGAAAAGCTGTGTTTCAGCCAGTGTGGGCTATATGAGTCCCTTTCAGATGTTTCTAAAGTCTGGAGTTGGGAAAAATCAAAAGAAGGGAAGGAAGGAAGTCCTGGATTGTGGGACCCTCACCAGCCTGAGCAAGGAATGTTTGGGCAGCCCTGAGAGCCCTGAAGAGAACCCCTCCCAACCCTTCTACCTCTCGCAGTTGGGCCTGTGTGGACCCCCTGACCTGGAGGCTGCCCGGGCTTATTGTGAGTCCCCTCCTGATGGTTTCCTGTCCAGGCGCTGCTCTCAGCCTCACTGACCTTGGACTGTATGTAGTGGGGCACACTTACTGGAAGCTTGGTGGGCACCTGATCTCATTCATCCACAGGCACTGTTAGCGTGCATCTGTCCTCATAAGGAAGGAGCTCAGGCACCAGGAAGTTAAAGAACTAACTCACGGAGACTGGGCAACACATCTGGTTTAGTGCATGAATCACCATGCATAAGGACCTGGGTACAAGCCCCCAGACTTCTTGGGCTGGGGGGAAGTTTCATAGGTTGTGAAGCAGTACGATACCTCTGTATGTATCTGTTTGTCTGTCTATCTATCTATCTATCTCTCACCTTTTCTATTCTTCTTTCCCCTCAATTTCTCTCTGCCCTATAAAGTTAAATAAAGTTTTTTTTTTTTTTTCCTCCAGGGTTATCACTGGGGCTTGGTGCCTGCACTACAAGTCCACTGCTCCTGGAGGCCATTTTTCCCATTTTTTGTCCTTGTTGTTATTTTTATTGTTGCCATTGCTGTTGTTGTTGCTGGATAGGACAGAGAGAAATAGAGAGAGGAGTGGAAGATGGAGAGGGAGAGAGAAAGATAGACACCTGCTGGTTCTTGTGTTTCACACCATGTGCACTTAACCATCTACGCTATCACCTACCCTTTCCCCCAGCCCAATTTTTTTTTTTAGGGAAAGAAAAAAAAATATTTCAGGGTGGGGGTAAATGGCATAATGGTTATGCAAAGAGAATCTCATGCCTGAGGCTTCAAAAGTCCCAGGTTCAGTCCCCCACACCACCATAATCCAGAGCTGAGCAGTGCTCTGGTCAAAAAGAAAAAAAGTAAGAAAAAATATTATTCATTTATTTACTTGAGAAAGAGGAGGAGGAGAAGGAGGAAGAGAGACATATACCAGAGCATTATTCTAGCACATGAGATGTCGGGACCTCAGACTTGAAGTCCAACACACTACCCACTGTGCCACCTCCTGGACCCAGCACCCACATTTCTGGTCCCTGTGCTTCTTTTGATGGCCTTCGTGAAACATGTGTGCGACTGATGTGTTGGTTTTGATTTCTTTGCCAGACTCTTCATATCAACAGATTCACAACTTGTGACAGGGGTAGAATCCTTTGCTAGATCTTTACTCAGATTTTCTTGGTTTGGAACATGGAGGCAGTAAAATTCCCATCCTGGAGCCAGAGACTAAGTGTGATGATGGTGTGGGGACCCCAAAGAGTGTGAGGCTTGAGGAGGGAGCTCTTGGCCTGCAGGAAGTCAGCCTCCTGTGGGAGCCGCCTTGCAGTCCACCTTAGACTTGGACTCATACTCCCAGGCACTGAGGCTCCAGGGCCTGGAGGGAGGGTGAGAGCAGAGCTCTCAAGGGCTCTCCACTTGAGAGTCCTGCTGTGGGACAGCAGAGCCAAGGGGAGGGTGCACCTGGAGTTGCTACTGCCAGCCCTGGCCTGTCCCTTCCTCCTCTGCCCTCCCCTGCCCTCTCTCCCTCCAGCGGGAAGTGTACATCACCTCCCAGCCCCATTCCCGGGAAATAGCAACCATCCATCATGACCAGCGGAGCCCATCAAACCTCACAGGCAGAGCCATAAATTTCGGGGACACTGTTGCTTCTGGTTTCAGAGCGAAGTGGTGGGTGTGTCCAGAGCCCCTAAGCTGCACACAAACATGCCAGCCCCTTCCCCAGCCTAGCCCACCCAGGTCAGCTGGCCTGGAGCTGGGGCCAGAGGGGGACCTTGCAGGTGCACACACAGCCATCTTGTCAGTAGACCCTGCGCTACCTGCTCTTGAATACGTCACTTTGGAATTAGCTGTTTCATGAAGGAAAAACCACCTTCACTGTCCTCCCCCTGCCCTTCTGGAAGCTTCTGGGCTGGGCTTTTCACCCATGGCTTATGTGTCTTCAGGGAAAGTAAATCTGCTTTTTTAGCCCAGGGAAACATAATAGCGGCTGCAAATGGCATCATTTTAGATAGCTTAAAGCTAAGTAACAAGGATCTTTAATTTTTCCACGCTACCTTTCTGCAGAAGCAAAGGTTTCTAGGGTCAAGGGTTGTCTGCATGGGCATCAGTCCCTGTTTGGTGAGTACTTACTGTGTACAGAGCCTGGACTGGACTTTGGGGACTGGGTGGAGAGAACAGAGGATGCAGAAGCTGGAGCTCTGTTCTCAGAGTGTCCCAGCTTCTTGGGGAGTGGGAAACAGCACACTGTCCCTGTATACAGCTAGACCACTGCAGATGAGTGTGTTTCTGAGTCTCTAACTCCCCATGAGGCAGCCCTAGCGGTGTGTGGCGATCTGGGTTTGAATTCTGGCCATTGACCACAGATGGCATGTGACATTGGGAGCCTCAGTGTCCCCTTTGGTCAGTTAGAGTTAACACTGACAGAGGGTAGAGCCCCCTGGCCCTGCACCTGCAGTGGAGGGAGAGACCCTCTGTCAAGTCAGTGGAGAACCTAGAATCACAAAGCCCCCGTGGAAGGAAGAAGAAGGAACGGGAGAAGAGAGGACTAGTGAAACCACATGTTGGACCCAGACATCAGTGGGGCCCAGGGAGGGTGCTGGTTATGCTCTGTGTCTGGTAATTGCGTGTTCTCTCCCCCCCCCCCCCAACACACACACTTGATTGTTCTTACAACCATCTGCAGACTTCTGACTTCCCCATCTGTGTGTCCTACTGGAGTCACAACCCTGACCTTCCACTTGGATGTCCTAAAACAGCCCAAAAGCAACATTAGCTGGAGGTGAGGAGACTCACAATCCCCACCTGCCCCACCCTGAGCCGCAGGCAATGCGGACGGGGCAGAGAATGTCGGGGAAAATTCAGCCTCACAAACAGCAAAAATTCCACTCTGAGAAACAGTTTAACTTATCTGTCTAGTAAATACATTTTCATGATAAGCTTTCTCACTGAGGATACAGCTAAGTAGCTTATGAGTGCTCTCTTATTAGGAAGACTATAAGAAAAAGCTCTGGAGTGTGGAGACATGATGGAATGCAGTGTAACCACTAACATTTATTTATTATTTATTTATTTTTAATTTATTTCCTTATTGGGGAATTAATGTTTTACATTCAACAGTAAATACAATAGTTTGTACATGCATAACATTCCCCAGTTTCCCATTTAACAATACAACCCCCACTATGTCATTTATCATCCTTCATGGACCTGTATTCTCCCCACCCACCCACCCCAGAGTCTTTTACTTGGGTGCAATATGCCAATTCCATTTCAGGTTCTACTTGTGTTTTCTTTTCTGATCTTGTTTTTCAACTTCAGCCTGAGAGTGAGATCATCCCATATTCATCCTTCTGTTTCTGACTTAGTTCACTCAACATGATTTTTTCAAGGTCCATCCAAGATCGGCTGAAAACGGTGAAGTCACCATTTTTTACAGTTGAGTAGTATTCCATTGTGTATGTAGACCACAACTTGCTCAGCCACTCATCTGTTGTTAGACACCCGGGTTGTTTCCAGGTTTTGGCTATTACAAATTGTGCTGCCAAGAACATATGTGTACACAGATCTTTTTGGATGGATGTGTTGGGTTCCTTAGGATATATCACCAGGAGAGGAAATGCAGGGTCATAGGTTAGGTCCATTTCTAGCCTTCTGAGAGTTCTCCAGACTGTTCTCCACAGAGGTTGGACCAATTTGCATTCCCACCAGCAGTGTAGGAGGGTTCCTTGACCTCACACCCTCTCCAGCATTTGCTGCTGTTACCTTTTCTGATGTATGACATTCTCACAGGAGTGAAGTGATATCTCATTGTTGTCTTGATTTGCATTTCTCTGACAATCAGAGACTTGGAGCATTTTTTCATGTGTTTCTCGGCCTTTTGGATCTCTTCTGTGGTGAATATTCTGTCCAAGTCCTCCCCCCATTTTTGGATGGGGTTATTTGTTGTCTTGTTGTTGAGTCTGGCAAGCTCTTTATATATGTTGGTTATTAAACTCTTATCTGATGTATGGCATGTAAAGATCTTCTCCCATTCTGTGAGGGGTCTCTTGGTTTGGGTAATGGTTTCTTTTGCTGTGAAGAAGCTTTTTAATTTGATGTAGTCCCATAGGTTTATACTTGCCTTAGTCTTCTTTGTAATTGGATTCGTTTCATTGAAAATGTCTTTAAAATTTATGTGGAAAAGAGTTCTGCCAATATTTTCCTCTAAGTATTTGATAGTTTGTGGTCTAACATCCAAGTCCTTGATCCACTTGGAATTTACTTTTGTATTTGGTGAAATACAGTGATTCAGTTTCATTCTTCTGCATGTTTCAACCCATTGTTTCCAACACCATTTGTTGAAGAGACTCTGCTTTCCCCATGTAATAGTCTGGGCCCCTTTGTCAAAGATTAGATGTCCATAGGTGTGGGGCCTCATTTCTGGGCTCTCAATTCTATTCCACTGGTCAGTGTGTCTATTCATGTTCCAGTACCAAGCAGTTTTGATGACAGCGGCCCTATAATATAGTTTGAGATCTGGGAGTGTGATGCCTCCGGTTCTGTTCTTTTTTCTCAAGATTGTTTTGGCAATTCTAAGTCTTTTCTGGTTCCAGATAAACATTTGTAGCATTTTTTCTATTCTCCTAGAAAGTGTGCTTGGGATCTTGATGGGGATAGCATTAAATTTGTAGATGGCTCTGGGTAATATATTCATTTTGATGATGTTAATTCTTCCAACCCATGAACATGGAATATCTTTCCACTTCTTTGTGTCTTTTTCAATTTCTTTGAGTAGTGACTCATAATTTTCAGTATACAAGTCTTTCACTTCCTTGGTTAGATTTATTCCTAGATACTTTATTGTTTTTGTTGCTATAGTAAAAGGAATTGATTTCTGGATTTCAATTTCTTCTCACTTAGTGTTTGCATAGAGGAATGCCACTGACTTTTGAATGTTAATCTTATAGCCTGACACCTTACTATATTGCCTGATGATTTCCAAAAGCTTCTTGCTGGATTCTTTAGGTTTTTCTATGTATACTATCATGTCATCTGCAAATAAGGAGAGTTTGACTTCTTCTCTTCCAATCTGTATGCCTTTAATTCCTTGCTCCTGCCTGATTGCTATGGCAAGAACTTCCAACACTATGTTGAATAGTAATGGTGATAGTGGGCAGCCCTGTCTAGTACCTGATCTGAGGGGAAATGCTTCCAGTTTTTCACCATTGAGTATGATGTTGGCTGTAGGTTTGCTATCTATAGACTCCACTATCTTCAGGAATTTTCCATCTATTCCCATTTTTTGTAGTGTTTTGATCATAAAGGAATGTTGTATTTTGTCAAAGGCTTTCTCTGCATCTATTGATATGACCATGTGGTTTTTGGTCTTGCTTTTGTTGATGTGGTGGATCACATTGATTGATTTACGTATATTAAACCAACCTTGCATGCCTGGGATAAACCCCACTTGGTCATGATGAACAATCTTTTTGATATACTGCTGTATCCGGTTGGCTAGAATTTTGTTCAATATTTTTGCATCTATGTTCCTCAGAGATATTGGTCTGTAGTTTTCTTTTTTGGTTGTGTCCCTGTCTGCTTTTGGTATCAGGGTGATGTTGGCTTCATAGAAGCTGGCAGGGAGTATTCCAGTGTCTTCAATCTTCTGGAAGACTTTTCAAAGTAGAGGTATTAGTTCTTCTTTGAAAGTTTTGTAGAATTCATTTGTAAAACCATCTGGTCCAGGACTTTTATTTTTGGGGAGATTTTTGATAACTGTTTCAATTTCATTAGCTGTGATGGGCCTGTTCATGGTATCCACTTCCTCTTTACTTAGTTTTGGAAGTTGGTAGGTATCTAGGAAATCGTCCATTTTTTCCAGGTTCTCTAGCTTGGTGGCATATAATTGTTCGTAGAAGCCTCACATGATATGTTGAATTTCTGCAGTGTCTGTTGTGATATCTCCTCTTTCATTTACTATCCGATTTATTTGGGTCTTCTCCCTTTTTTGTTTTGTGAGTCTGGCTAAAGGTTTGTCGATTTTGTTTACTCTTTCGAAGAACCAACATTTACTTTCGTTGATCTTTTGTATGGTTTTCCTATTCTCAATGTTATTTATTTCTGCCCTAACTTTAGTGATTTCTGACCTTCTCGTTGCTTCAGGGTTCCTTTGTTGTTCTTCTTCTAGGTCTTTAAGATGTACAATCAGGCTGTTTATTTGTGCTTTTTCTTGTTTCCTAATGTGTGCTTGTAGCTATGAACTTCCCTCTTAGGACTGCTTTAGCTGTGTCCCAAATATTTTGATAGCTTGTGTCTTCATTTTCATTGAAGTCTCGAAACATTGTGATTTTTTCCTTGATTTCCTCTTTGACCCAGAAGTTGTTAAGAAGTGTACTGTTGAGCTTCCACATTTTGGCACTGTTACTAATCTTTTGTTGATTGTTAAGTGTTAGTTTAATTCCACTGTGGTCTGAGAAGATGCTTGGGATGATTTCAGTGCTCTTGAATTGGCTGATGCTGTCTTTGTGGCCTAACATATGGTCTATCCTTGAGAATGACCCATGTGGATTTGAGTAAAATGTGGATTCCAGTTTCTTGGGATGAATGACTCTGAAAATGTCCAATAGTTCTAGTTTATCTATCTCTTCATTTAGCTCCTTTATGTCTTTATTGATTTTCTGCCTGGATGATCTGTCAAGTTGAGAGAGTGGGGTGTTGAAGTTCCCTACTATGATTGTGTTACTGTTAATATATTGCTATAGCTCTTTCAGTAGAAGTTTGATATATTTAGATGGCTTCTCATTGGGTGCATAGATGTTAATAATTCTAAGTCCTTTTGATTGACTGATCCTCTGAGCACTAAGTAGTGTCCATTCCTATCTTTTTTAATCTTATTTATTTTAAAGTCTATCATGTCAGATATGAGAATAGCTGTTCCTGCCCTTTTTTGTGGGCCATTGGCTTGTATGATAGTTTTCCATCCTTTCACTTTAAGTCTGTATTTGTCTTGTTAAGTTAGGTGGGCTTCCTATAGACAGCATATTGTTGGGTTGTGTTTTCTGATCCATCTTCCTACTCTGTGTCTTTTAATAGGTGAATTCAGGCCACTGACATTTATTGATATCAAAGATTGAAGATATTTTAATGCCATTCTTGTAGAGTTTTAGAGTGTTTTGATATATGTCCTATTTGTGGTGGTCTGATTGTTTATAGGAGGCCTTTCAGAACTTCTTTCAGGGCAGGCTTGGTGATAGTTGATTCCTTCAACTGTTGCTTGTCTGAGAAGGTTTTGATGCTTCCATCTAGTCTGAATGACAGTCTAGCAGGATATAGTATTCTTGGCTGAAAGCCTTTCTCATTGAGCACTCGATAGATATCTTGCCATTCTCTTCTGGCCTGTAGTGTTTGTATGGAGAAGTCTGCTGCTAATCTTATGGGTTTTCCTTTGTAGGTGACTCTTTGTTTTTCTCTTGCAGCCTTGAGGATCCTTTCTTTATCCTTATTCCTTTCCATTCTAAGTATGATATGTCTTGGTATCTCTAGGTCTGGGTTAATTCTGTTTGGGACCCTCTGGGCTTCTTGAATCTTGATGTTTTTGATGGTGTCTAGACTAGAGAAATTTTCAGCTATTATGGCCTGGAAAATGCTTTCTTCCTCTCCTTCTCTTTCTTTCTCTGGTATGCCAATAATGCGTATATTGTTTCTTTTGAAGTCATCACATAGGACTCTGTTGTTGTTTTCAGCATCTCTTAGTCTCTTTTTGAGATCTCTTACTTATTTTTTAGTTGTCTCTAATTCATCCTCAATCTTGCTAATTCTGTCTTCAGCCTCATAGATTCTATTCTCTTGCCCTCTACTGCTTTCTGGAGTTCATCTATTTTGTTGCCCTGCTCTGATACTGTTTTAGCTTGTTCAGCTAGTTGCCTTCTTAGCTCAGCGATTTCAGCTTTCAGCTCTCTAATAACCATGAGATAATTAGTATTTTCTTCCATATTCTCATTTGTTGTTCCTGCATTTCTGATTACAATTTTTTCAAATTCTTTACTCACTCCTGTTATTATTTCCTTAGCTAATGTTTGGATGTTGAACTCATTGTTTTGTGCTTCACCCTCTGGAGGACTTTTAGCTGGACTCTTGTCCTGGTTCGATTCTCCAATATTTCTTCTTGTTGTTTTAACCATTTTATATATTATGTTATGAGTTCCCTTTATCAGTACTTTTCAAATTATTGGTCACTATTGCCTGGATTGACTTGTGTCTAAGTAAGTTAATTAAAGAGTTCACAGTGGCGGAAGTTAACAGTTGTTTCAATAGTATTTAAATCTCTGACTTGGAGCTCAGTGGTTTAAAAGCCTCTTTTTTTTTTCTTCCCTGTAGGCTATGGGAGCCTGAGGGCTTTTAAACTATCAATAGGCTTCAGCTTAATCACTGACTCCTGACCAAGAGATAAAGCAGGGTGTGGCAGAGATAATCCAGTGGTTATGCAAAGAGACTTTCACAGCCCCTCAGCTATGCCACCGAGGTATAGGTCTTCTGAGTTTCCTGGTTAGATCTCTGTCTCTCCCTGTTGCTGCTCGAGATTCTGAGGGTAGTAGCAATGGAGACTCAGAGTTGCACTTGGGGAGTCTCTGGGGAGTCCTCTCCTCCCTTAAGCTGTCCCCTTGTTGGTGGAGCAGACTGGAGGTGGTGTCTCAACTGATAAACTGCTGAACTGTTAGCAGTCACTTAATCTCTCCTTAGGCTCCTCTCTCCTCTCTGTCACCAGCTACATGTGTTTGTACTCACCGGTGATTTACTGGGTTTCTGTGGTCATTCTAGTCCTGTCTTGTTTCGGTCCAGGGTGGTCTCCTTTGGTATTCCTTGTTGATCCGGGAGAGGAGAGGAGAGGAGAGGAGAGGAGAGGAGAGGAGAGGAGAGGAGAGGAGAGAAAGCGATCTGCAGCTTATAGCTCCATCTTCCAAACTTATTTATTTATTTATTATTGGATAGAGACAGAGAGAAATTGAGAGGGAAGAGAGAGAGGAAAGGAAAGAGGATCCAGGCACACCTGGTTAAGCACACACACTGCGGTGCACAGGGTTGCAGGATCAAGCCCCTGTTTCCCCACCTGCAGGGGGAAAGCTTCACAAGTGGTGGAGCAAGGCTGCAGACGTCTCTCTGTCTCTCTTCCTCTCTGTCGCCTTCTCCTCTCTCAATTCCTCTCTGTCTCTATTCAATAATAGATAAATGAAAACATTAAAAATATTTTATTTGTTTATTAATGAGAAAGATAGGAGGAGAGAGAGAAAGAACCAGACATCACTCTAGTACATGTGCTGCTGGGGATGGAACTCAGGACCTCATGCTTGAGAGCCCAATGCTTTAGCCACTGCGCCACCTCCCGGACCACTTCCCCTCCCCTCTAAATTTTTCTCTGTCCTATCAAAGAAAATAAATAAAGTTAAAAAAATTAAAAAATAATCTAAAGAGAGAGAGAAAGAGACAGAGACACCTGTAGCTCTGCTTCACCACTTGTGAAACTTTTCCCCCATGGGTGGGGACCAGGGGCTTGAACCCCAGTCCTTGTGCACTGTAGTGTGTGCGCTCAGCCAGGCGTGTCAGCACCCAGCCCCACCACTAACAATACTCTAGAAGAGTGAATGGTGCATTGTCCTCATCACGCAGCTCAAGTTAAAGAGGCAGCACCCACTTGATGCGCAGCAGGGTCTCAGTGTGTCTTAGATAACATGCGCATAGGAACTGTTACAACTCTTCCAGGAGAAGGTTGGACCTGGGGAAGGGGCTGGAGTCTGACCAGCCTGGCCCCCACATTCTGCCCTCGATCCTTTCACAGGACCCCACCACCTTCCCCAAGTGGTGAGATGGTACACGACAGCTCCGTCTCTGTCTACCAGTGATGGGAACTTTGCCTACCTGTCTGCCTGCCTACCTACCTAGCAATCTATCTACCCCCTTATCTTCAGTCTTTTACCTATCTGTTCTGGTTTTTTAAAAATATTTTAAAATTTATTTTCATCTTTTGTTGCCCTTGTTGTTTATCATTATTGTTATTATTGTTGTTATTGTTGTTGGATAAAATAGAGAGAAATGGAGAGGGGAGTGGAAGACAGAGGGAGAGAGAAAGACAGACACCTGTAGACCTGCTTCACCACTTGTGAAGCAACCCCCCTGCAGGTGGGGAGATGGGGGATCAAACTGGGTCCTTAGGCCGATCCTTGCGCTTCATGCCATGTGCGCTTAACCCACTGCGCTACCAACCACCCAGCCCCCTGTTCTTTTTTAAATTTAGTATTTGCTTTAAAATGTTTTAAATTATTTTTATTTATTTATTGGATAGCAACAGCCAGAAATCAAGTGGGAAGGGGATGATAGAGAGGGAGAGAGACAGAGAAACACCTGCAGCCCTGTTTCACCACTCGCAAAGCTTTCCCTCTTCAGGTGGGGAGACCCGGGGCTGGAACCAAGTTCCTTGCACATTGTAACATGTGCCCTCAATCAGGTGCACCACCACCCAGCCCTGTTCTTTCTGTCTAAACATATATCTATTTGTCTATCTCTCTGACCTATCTCTCTAATATATGTATGCATACATGTACTTATAGAGGGATGGGTGGGTATGTTTATTGGTACAGGAGAGAGGAATCCTCTATTCTTGCATGGAGAGGGGCTGATAGACCCCCAGTCATCTGTTTGGAACCCTTTTGTTTCCCAACAGGGCAATGGCAGTGCAGCCCTGGCTGGCCACAAGAGCTGGGTTCCTTGGGTCCGGTGTGGTGCGTGTGAGGAGAAAGGCAGACATTAAAAGGACACACTTGCCCATCTGACCCCCCTCGTGTCTGGCTGTTTGTGCTTGAGTCTCTCCCTGTTTGTCTCTTGGTATGAATGTCAGCCCACACCTGTCTGCAGGAGTCTTTGTTTTAAAAGGAAAGCGATCCGCTTCATAATAAAATAACAGCTCCCAGCAAGTACGCTGGCCAGCTGCGCAGAAATCGATACCCTGTTAATTGAATGCAACCCTCATAAATCATGGGAGGAATGCAAAATTAAACTTCCTTCCCCAGGAGTCCTAGAGAGCTCATTCAGAGGCCCAGGGGAGGGAGAACCGGAAGTGCTGATTGCCGAGTGGGGCTGAAGGCAGGGCTGGAGGTGGTCCCCGGGGCCTGCTGTGAAGAGAGTGGGTGACCGGAGCCAGTGGGGCACAGACCACCTGCAGGAGCCAGAGCTGCCCATTCAGCCATGGCCCTGGCCCTGGTGGTAGACAGAGCACGGTGTCCACTGGCCAATGGTGACCTGTGGTCCTGACTGCCTCTTTGGGAGGCCCTGGGATGGCGTCCAGAAGCTGGCTGCACTGGGGTCGCCCTTGGGAACCATTCAGCTTCTGGAAACCCCTTGTGTCCAAGTAAGAGTGGCTGTTGGTCAGAGAGGGCATGAGATGCTCGGACAAATGGGCCAGGGCTTCAATTCCACCGAGTCCTGAGGACCCACCATCTCCCCTCAGGATGGGAGGTGCTGGGTACTTGATCAAAAACCTAGCTTGACAGTCTTTTACTTTTTTAATTTAAAATTATTTATTTATTTACTTTTGCCTCCAGGGTTATCACTGGGGCTTAGTACCAGCACTATGAATCCATTGCTCCTGGCAGTCCTTTTTTCCATTTTATTGGATAGGACAGAGAGAAATTGAGAGGGGAGAGGGAGCTAGTGAGGGAGAGAAAAAGATACCTGCAGACCTGCTTCACCACTCTTGAAGCTCCCCCCTGAAGGTAGGGAGCTGGGGGATCAAACCAGGATCCTTGTGCCAGTCCTTGCACTTCATACTATGTGTACTTAACCCGATGCACTACCACCTGGCCCCCTTATTTATTTATTTTAAACCAAAGCACTGGCTTATGGTGGTGCGGGGGATTGAACCAGGGATTTTAGAGCCTCAGGCATAACCATTATGCTATCTCTTCTGTGCCTTTCTAAATAGCAGTTGCGCAGACACACACCCCTAGGTTTCTGGCTCTGAGTGCACTTAGCTCTTTAGCAAATGTTGTGAGGAGTGAGCCAGCACAAGGAGCCACTCATTCTCCACCCTGCCAGAAACCCACTCATGCAGGTGCTAACAGTCTTGTGGTTTTATAAGGAAGAAAGAAAATATGTGAAAATAGGCTACAGTAGAAGGATTAAGGTCTCTGTCATTTGCACCAGTTGGAGGTGCTTTGGGCATGTTGGCTGTCAGGGAAAAGGCTGAGGTCGTTGCCCCCTGCTCCCCCTGCCCAGGCTCACAGGGCTCCAGCCTTGTGTCCTGTAACAGGCCCCACGGGGTGAGGAGGGGTGTCACCTGGGAAGTGCCAGCCAGAACACTAGCCTCTGCCACTGGTCAAACGGGTGTTGGCTGTTACCTCCAGTAGAAATAGCACCAAGCTTCACCCCTGTGTCATTCCATGGACCAGAGGAGGGCTGGTCATGGTCCTGGTGTCCTGCCCCATGTCCACCTTTAGGGATAGACCCCTGGGGAGCTGGTATGTTCCCGCCTCCCTTCCAGCCCACTTACCGGCCTCACCTTCCCAGGATGGAGGGGTCAGGAGTAGATTTTTACTATGTACCGTGGCCCAGGGCAGCTGTTCCTAGTTTATCAAGTTCAGTGCTCTGTCTTGTGCTTCAGGCTGCTTCCCGTGCTAGAGATAGAGGATTGGACTTCTGTTGGTGTGTGTGTGTGTGTGTGTGTGTGTGTGTGTGTTTATAGACAGAGAAATTGAGAGGGAAGGGGGATGTAGGTGGGGGAGAGAGAGATAGAGATGGGGGGAAGGGAGAGCGAGAGAAAGAGCTGAAGCACTATTTCACTGTTCATGAAGCTTTTCCCCCTGCAGATGGGTCTGGGGACTTGAACCCAGGTCCTGCACACTATAATGTGTGTGCTCTACCAAGTGTGCCACCATGGCCCCTTTTATGCTGGCTTTTAGCCTCCATGTGGTCCTCCCTCTCCTCTTGCATGCCTGTCTCATTGCACACCCTCCCCACACACGCACACACACGCACACCAGTCCACACCCAGGAGCACCTCTTCTCGCATGCCCTGGCAAACACAGCAGCCATGTCAGCAGGGAGCTGATTTCCTCACCGAGCAGGGGCCTTGGTTTTCTTCTCTGCCCAATGGGCCCGTTCCAGGAGTCCTGATGTTGTGCGAGCAAACTGAGAGAATGTCAAGTGCTTACAGATCTGTGCTCCATCCCAGTGGGCTGTTTTGCCCTCGCTATCGTTCACAGATGCTTTGGGAAGCACTTAGTGCCTTTGACTGTCTAGGAGGAACCCTGCCTCCCTGGGCTGGATCATGACCTCAGGGGAATCCTCCTTAAGGAATAGATCCCAGGGATGGTGTTAGTTAGTCTGCCGTAGGCTGCAGTAGCCGAGCTCACCAGCTGTGGCTGAAACAGCAGGATTGTAGCATCCCAGGGTTCAGGGATGAGATGCTCAAGACCAAGGTATGGGTACGGCTCTATTTCCTTTGTGGGTATCTGTACAAGTCCCTCTCCACGCGCCTGGTGGCTTCTGGCTGGTGACAGCATATTCCAGTCTGCACACCCTACCCTCCCTTGTGCCCGTCTGTCTTCATCGTCCCCTTTGTATAAGGACAGCAGTTCTATTGGAATTAGGCCCACTCTAATGGCCCTATTTTAACGTCACTAATTATGCCTGAAATGACCCTATTTTCAAATAAGTTCACATTCTGAGATTCTAGGGGCTTAGGCTGCAACATATGAGTTAATTTGTGGGAAAAAATTGTATCATGGGGCTAGGTGTACATGTTACCATATGTAAAGACAGGTTCAAGCCCCCGGTCCCCACCCTACAGGGAGAAAGCTTTGCAAGTGGTAAAGCGGTGCTGCAAGTATTTCTCTTCCTCTCTCCCTCTCTCCTCCTAGCCTTTCAATTTCTTGCTGTCTCTATCCAATAAACAAAGATAAAAAAATTTTTAATTAAAAAATCATATCATAAAACCGCATGAGCATAGGGTTAGTCGAATATCACCACGCATGAGAATTTTTATTTTGACCTATAAAACTTTTCCTCTCACTCTGGAACTAAATGGAATTTAGAAATGAGTGGCCCCATTGTACAGATGAGGAAGCTAAGGACCATTTTATTTAGAAATCAATGAAATGCAGTGGGGGCCCCATCTGCACCTGTTGGGTCTGTTGAGGGAGTCAGCCCTGTGGCTACTGTGGCCTCTGATCCTGTCCCCCCTCTGGCTTCCTTGGGCCCCACCTTCTGGAGGCGGCTGCATACCCACCTACCCACCCTTCCCTAACCCTCCCGCTTCGGCTCTGTTCCACTCAGTTCCCGGTTCACAGACCTGCTGTGTTCTGAGGCCTTGTGGCACCTACTTTTAT
Source organism: Erinaceus europaeus (assembly GCF_950295315.1). NCBI lineage: Eukaryota > Metazoa > Chordata > Mammalia > Eulipotyphla > Erinaceidae > Erinaceus > Erinaceus europaeus. The sequence goes on from NC_080173.1 coordinate 13,763,449, forward strand.
AGTCATTTTTTTTAAAGCTTATCTAAAAGACTTCATTTCGGAGGCTCTGAGTTCTCAGGTTGAATCCCAGAACCATCATAAACCTGAGCTGAGCAGTTGTCTCTCCAGCACTGAGAAAGAGCTCTTGACAGCAGAGATAAAGGGAAGCCTGGACACTCTTGGTGATGAATGAAAACCATTTTTCTCTGCAGTGCTACAGATGGGCTGCCATTAAAACGACCCAAACCCTCCCATTTCTGGATGCTGGAGGTCCAAAAGCAGGGCTGATTCTCCAGGCACTAGTGGGAGGATTTTTTTTCCTGCCCCTTTGCTGCTTCTGGTGGGCCAAGTGTCCCCTGGCCTGCAGCTGCCTCTGTCCAGCCTCTGCCTCAATCATCATACAGTCAGCCTCCTCCTGTGTGTCCTCACTTGACTGTATAAGGATGTCAGCCGTGGAACTTAGGGGATCCCCAATCCAGTGCAACAGCCTGACTACCTCTACAGAGACCCCATGTCTAGATGAGGTCACATCCTGAGGTTCTGGATGCAGATGGATTTGGGGGAGCACTGCTCAAGCCAGCACAGTGGTGGAGGCCTGTGCAGGGCAGTGCCACCAAGGAAAGCAAAGTCCCTTTCTTTGACAACTCAGGACTCTGTTGGGAATTTTTTTTGTGGGAGAGGCACCTTCTAAAAAGTGGAATGGACTCCATTCCAAGGTCTCTGGTGGCCTGACTGGGCCCCTGGTGAGAAGTCAGGAACCCCTCAGCTCCTATCCTTTCCTGCCTGGCAACAAGTCCTGTCCTCCCAGGGCCCCCTTTGTAGCCTCCCACCCCGACCCAGTGACTGTGAGAGGCTCTGGCTTGCAGACTGTGGCCCACATTTTTAGCCACCCAGAACTTCCAGACTGAGGAGTGTCTGTCCTGCCCCCTGGGTCAGTGGGAACATTCCACTGTCTCATTTGGAACTTATTTCAGAACTCATCAAAGGTCAGAGTGGCCCATTCCTCCTCTGATCTGACCCAGGCATTCTCAGTGGTAATGGAAAGTGGGTGGAGAGTGGTTCTTAAGTGTGTGTTTACAACACACACACACACACACACACACACCATAGATATTGCCCTGGGGTGATTCTGCAGTTCACAGTGTGTAAACATCAGCACAGTATTTGTGGTGTTGACATTCCCAATGGGGAGGGTGAGAAGGGGAAAAAATACCCCAAAACAAGTCTTTGGTGGAGGAACCCTCTGCAAAACAGGCAACAAATCCCACCCTGGCCCAAATCCACTTTGCTGAAAACCTCTACCCCACAAAAACCAGTAATAGAAATGATGCGGACAGGGTGATGTTTGGCCCCGTTGGGCTCTGCTGTAGTGCAGACTCACTGACCCCTTTCAAAGGAAGAGAATGTTGAGGAACAGTGAGGTTAAGCAACTGGCTCGGGGTAACACAGCTCATTTCCTGGTGAATCACGGCAAGTGCAAGGCCAGACAGCATCCCAATAGTCTGAAAAGCCAGGAGAAATGGGCTGGTTCCTCCTACTTGAGGCCCCGTGGAGTCAAACAAGTGGGCTCCTTTCAGTTTTGTTGCTATTCATTACCTCATTGGAGGAGGCTGACTTAAACTATGTTCCCCCCCAAAGATGTTGAAACTCTAACAGCCAGTGGCTATAAATGTGGTTTTACTTTTATTTCTTTTTACAATGTTTTTATTTTACTTATTATCTTTACTTATTGGAAAGAGACAGCCAGAAATCGAGAGGGAAAGAGGTGGTAGAGAAGGAAGGAGACAGAGAGACACTCGCAGCACTGCTTCACCACTTGGAAAGCTTTCTCCCTGCAGGTAGGGACCAGGGGCTTGAACCTGGGTCTTTGCACATTGTATTGTGTGCACTTAACCAGGTTGGCCACCACCTAGTCCCTAAATGTGGTTTTATTTGGGCTTAAGATCTTGGCAGGTGTGCTCAGACTGATACAAGGTCAGCCTGACCCTAATCAGTCTGGCCTGGATCAGCATGGGCCTTAATCCAAACACAGGTGTCCTGACAAGAAGGGAGTATTGGGGCAGAGATGGTGAGTGGGAGATAGCATAATGGTTACGCAAAAAGACTTTTCCTACCTAAGGCTCTGAGGTCCCAAGTTTAATGTCTAGCACCACCATAAGCCAGAATTGAGCAGTCCTCTGGGAGGAAGAAAAAAAAAAAGCCATTTATACACACAGAGAAGTCCTAGTGCCACAGAGGCAGGCCTTGGAGTTACACAGCTGCAAGCCAAGGGTCATCCTGGATCTTTGGCCCCAGAAGTCAGGAGAGACACTTGAAGGCTCAGAAGGTGGCCAGCTCTGCTGACAGACACCTTGACTTTGGACTTCTGTCCTGCAGAGTGAGGAGAGAGGAAATTTGTGATTTTTAAAGCCACCAGAGTTCATGGTCATTTGTGACTGTAGCCTCCAAAGTGAAGACAGAGGCACTGTTATTTTCCACTGGAGTGGTTTCAGAGGGAAGACTGCATGTATGTGCATGCACATGTATGTCCATGTTGGGGGCTCATATCCCCACCCCTGCCCCTGCCACTTTCTCCCTCTCGGCTCCATGTCTGCTTTTCCCCTTCCTGTGCCCTATCTTCACGGCCCTTTCTGTCTTCATAGAAAGGAGGGAAGGGAAAGGGGGCCCCAGAGGGTCCTCACTGTGCTTCCTTCAGAGGACAGGTGCAGTGGGCAGGTGAGAGGAGCCCAGGTGACAGGACCAAGCCTACACTTCATCCCCACTCTGCACTGCAGCAGGCACCCAGGCCTTGTAAGGAGTAACAGAGCTTGAGTGGGAATAGGAGTGAATGTGTTCTAGAAGCCAGAACCTTCCTGGCTCTGAGACCATTGCTGGCAAAATGGGCTCTATCTCTGTGATTTTTCTTTTTTCTTTTTAATTTTTTGGGGGAAGGATTAATGGTTTACAGTAAATATAGTTATTGATACATGTGTAAAATTTCTCAGTTTTTTGCAAAACATTCACACCCAGCCTAGGTCCTCCTCCGTCATCCTACACTAAGACCTGAACCGCTTCCCTCTTACCAAGAGTTTTTACTTTGGTGCAATACAGCAAACCCAGTCCAAGTACTGCGTTGTGTTTCCCCTTTCTGTTCTTATTTCTCAAATTCTATTTATTTATTTGAGACAGAGAGAAGTTGAGAGGGGAGAGGGAGATAGGGAAAGAGTGAGATACCTGCAGCCCAACTTCACCACTTGTGAAGCTTTCCCCCTGCAGGTGGGGACCAGGGACTTGAACCTGGGTCCTTGTGCACTGTAATGTGTGCACTTAACCAGGTGCATCACTGCCTGGCCCCTGTCTATTTTTTTTATTATTATTGCCATCAGAGTTGTCGCTGGGGTTCCTCTATGCCTGTATGACAAATCCACTGCTCCCAGTGGCCTCCCCTTCCCCCCTTTTATTTGGTAGGTCAGATGAAAATTGAGAGGGGAGGAGGTATAGAGAAGGGGAGAGAACGGGAGACACCTGCAACACTGCTTCACCACATGTGAAACATTCTCCCAACCCCTACAGGTGGGTCCAGGGGCTTGAACCCAGGTCCTTGTGCATGGTGATATGTGTATTCAACTGAATGTGCCACTGCCTGGCCCTTCTCTGTAGAAGTTATTCTATTTTTAAAAACTTTTTACGGGAGTCGGGCGGTAGCGCAGCGGGTTAAGCGCATGTGGCACAAGTTGCAAGGACCAGTGTAAGGATCCCGGTTTGAGCCCCCGGCTCCCCATTGGCAGGGGAGTCGCTTCACAGGCGGTAAAGCAGGTCTGCAGGTGTCTGTCTTTCTCTCTTGTCTTCCCCTCCTCTCTCCATTTCTCTCTGTCCTATCCAACAACGATGACATCAATAACAACAACAATAATAACTACAACAATAAAACAAGGGCAGCAAAAGGGAATAAATAAATAAAAATATTTAAAAATTTTATTATCTTTATTTATTTGATAGAGACAGCCAGAGATATTGAGAAGAAAGGGGGAGATAGAAAGACAGACACCTGCAGATCATGAAGCTTTCCCTATGGAGGTGGGGACCAGGGGGCTTGAACCTGGGTCCTTGCACATTGTAACATGTGTGCTCAACCAGATGCGCTACCACCCAACCCTAGTAGAAGGTATTTTTGCAGTGAGTTAATAAGCACTGTAAATGATGCCTCATAAACTTACATAAGAGTCAAGTTGCTAGTCATCAATACAAACAGAGGCAGCCTGGGTGTTGGTTTAGGGGTGCAGACCATGGCATTCATAGCGGTAAACCTTCTTCAGATCCTGGGAAGAATCCATCCTTGGGAACCCAGCAGTCATTTACCAGAGGTTAATACATTGGCAGGTGCCCAGATTGCTTGGGGTAGAATTTATTTTGGCATCATACAGCCCTTCTGGAAAAGTAGATTCAGGGCAGCTGGCCATGCCCAGGAAGCGGGGCTGTCACCTGAAGGAAGGATGGGGGAGACTAGAGAGAGCTGCCCAGGTCTTGAGTGGAATTCTGCTGTTGCTTCTGCCTTGGGCTGTGCCCCTGGCTGTGTGCCCATGCACAGGCCCCATACAGATGTGCCTGGCACCAACAGAGGTGGCTGTATACACAGATGCCTCCACCCTCCCGCACATGCAGTTGTGGGCTTTCCTGTATGTGTGGAATGTGTGCATTAGATGGTGGGTGAGCCCCTCCGGGTCCCAGCTGGCCACAGGTAGTCAGTGCCATGGCCTGGCCTGGCTTTCATTGCAGGTTGGCATTTGGCATTTCCTGCTGCCTATGCTGACCAGCTGGAGTCCTCCCTGGAAGGTCGCCAGGGCCAGCCGGGCCAGCTCATCCCTGGTTTCTCCCCTTAGGTTCACCCCTGGGGCTGGCCTCATGGAGCGCCTCCAGGCCATTGCCCAGAATGTCTCAGACATCGCTGTGAAGGTGGACCAGATCCTGCGCCACAGCCTGCTCCTGCACAACAAGGGTGTGTGTGTGTGTGTGTGTGTGTGTGTGTGTGTGTGTAGGTGGGGGTAGGTGGGGATTGACTTCTCCACACAGCAGCTCCCCTGGCTCCTGAGCCCCTGCTTTGGGGCTCATACTACCCTGATGTGGCATGATCCTCAGAGTCCTCAGACATCCCCTCCATTCCTCTGACCACTCAGGAAACGTGGAAGGTAAACGTGGGTGTGTGCATGTAGCCTGCTCAGCCAGGCAGTGGGGCCACAGCCATTCAGACCTACTCTTCTCTGGTTCCCAACCCTCTGAGGATGGAGGGTCAGGACAGAGTGGAGCAGCCCAGGCCTCTGGGCTCCTAGAGGTGAGAAAATCCCCGCCTTCTCCGGCTTTTCCTTGACCCAGGTTCCCCGCGAATTAATCTCTTGTCCCCACAGTATCTGAAGGCCGGCGGGATCAGTGTGAGGCGCCCAGTGACCCCAAGTTCCCTGACTGCTCAGGAAAGGTGGAGGTGAGTTCTGGGGCTAAGAGTCACTGTGAGGGTGGGTAGAGGTGACCAGGAGGAGAGATTCCTCCCTGGGGACTGTGTCCTGACCTGGCACAGGCAGGCAGTAGTCAAACTTAGGGAAATTCCTTTCTATTTCTGTCTAACCAGCCAAATCCCCAGTATTCTAGTGCTTGCCATGAACTGTGGAGGGTAGGATTGCCACGCCAACAGCCTGGAGTGAATTCAGGGGAGCCTGGGCTCACCATCTCCCCTCACTCCTCCTGAGAGAACCAAAGGAGAGCCCCTGTGGCCTGGTGGGTCTGACCCTGATTTGACCCAGGTTTGTCGCTAAGGAGTCAGACATCAGTATAAAGTCAGATCACAGCGCCAGGCGGTGGTGCATCTGGTTAAGTTCACACATCACAGTGCACAAGAACATAGGTTCAAGCCCTTGGTCCCCTGCAGGGGGAAAGCTTCAGGAGTGGTAAAGCAGGGCTGCAGGCTTCTCTCTCTCTCCCTTTCTATCTCCCTCTCGCCTCTCAATTTCTTTCTGTCTCTATCCAATAATAAATAAATAAAAATATTTTTAAAAAACCAGATCGGGAGTCGGGCTGTAGCGTAGCGGGTTAAGCGCAGGTGGCTCAAAGCACAAGGACCGGCATAAGGATCCCGGTTCGAACCCCAGCTCCCCCCCCCTGCAGGGGAGTCGCTTCACAGGCAGGTGTCTATCTTTCTCTCCTCCTCTCTGTCTTCCCCTCCTCTCTCCATTTCTCTCTGTCCTATCCAACAACGACAACAACAATAATAACTACAACAATAAAAAAACAACAAGGGCGACAAAAGGGAATAAATAAAAAAATAAATATTAAAAAAACAAACCAGATCATGCCGCTTCTGGGCTCCTGGAGGCTAGGGGTCCACTCTTTCTCTCTGGCTGTGTGGGGGCCATTTGGGGGCACTAGCTCTGACCCTAGCCCGTGCTTCTTGACCTGGACCTCAGCTGAAGCCTGTTCTAGGATCATGGGGGTGGCATGCTGCTGCACCTCCTTTCCTTTGCCTTCGAACCGTGCCCTCTAAGTCCTGACCTGCTGTGGACTCTCCTGGGATTTGGGGTGTGGTCTTGTCCAGCCTTCCCTGCAGTTCTGTGTGACTCACACAGAAGATGGAGTCCTAGTTCCTCTTTGCTTCTGGTCTCTGCTGCATCTTTAGGGGGCTCTAAGCTCCGTCCTGGGGACTTTGGGGCTCCCTAGGCCCATGCTTGCAGGGATGCGGTGAGGGTGCAGGTAGGCCTGGCGCCGGCTCCCTGACCCAGGCCTGGTCCCCTCCTCAGTGGATGCGTGCCCGCTGGACCTCCGACCCCTGTTACGCCTTCTTCGGGGTGGACGGCACCGAGTGTTCCTTCCTTATCTACCTCAGTGAGGTTGAATGGTTCTGCCCCCCGCTGCCATGGAGGAACCAGACAGCCCCCCAGATGGCCTCCAAGCCCTTCCCCAAAGTCCAGGTAGGTGTGGAAAGTGGGTGGACTAAGGGACCTCCCCAGGCTGGGCATGTGGGATGGGACATCAGTGAGTGGAATGTATAATCCCTGGTAAAATGAGATCAGCCTGCTTTGCCTGGTGGGTGGGCAGGTCCCAGCCTCCTCACTGGACACAGGGTAGCCATCTTCTACGGGCTGCTATGAGGAGGGGTGGACTCAAGACAGCGGGCTGTGGCTCTGGGTGTGACCCTTTAAGGGACTGTAAGAATATAGCAATGACTTTAGCTTACTGAAGGTTTCCTGTGTCAGACACTTTATTTGTACTTAACCCCCCACCCCATCCCCAGCAGCCATTGGCATCATGTTTAATGGAGAACTGTCCACTCTGAGGCCTGGAGAGTTGAGCTCATATGCTCAGGACACATGGTCACTGGCTTCTCTGAAAGGCTGCTCAGCCTCCCTGCCATCCAAACTCCTGCTCTGACCACTACCCATGTGATCACCTAGTGACTGGGATCCCTGAGAGCTGTCACAGGGTTGGGGACAAGTGACAGATTGCAGCTGGGCTGGGGCTGACCAGCTTGGATGGGGGTGATGAGGGTTGAGAGGTGATAGCAAGATTCATCACCTGCAGGGCATCTTAGAAAAGGTGAGGAATCCAGAGCCGGCCTCAACTTGGTGGGGAGGGTGCCAGCTCTGCCCCCGGGGCAGCAGCTGGTGGTGCCATGGTGGCAGAGCTGGATTGGAGTGGAGGTTTGGATTCCATTCCAGGCAGTGTTTCGGAGCAATCTGTCTCACCTCCTGGAGCTGATGGGCAGTGGGAAGGAGTCTCTAATCTTCATGAAGAAACGGACCAAGCGGCTCACAGCCCAGTGGGCACTGGCTGCCCAGCACCTGGCGCAGAAGCTGGTGGGCATCCAGAGGGACCAGAAGCAGGTACCTTACCTTTCACATGTGTTCAGGGAGCTGAGATATTAGGGAGTGAGGTCATGACCCCCGAGTGGGCACTAGCTCGCCCCTTGATGTTTTATTGAATCTGTTTGCATTTGAGCTGGTGGTGGGTGGCAGTGGCAGGAGAGATGAATGCTTGGGTTTGGGACAGAAAGACCAGCTGCACACCTCCTAGTAGTTGTCCTGAATACTGTAGACATTTTGTTCTTGTTGGGAAGAAAAGTCTGGTGCGCTGGGAATAATCCGATTTATTTGGAAAAGTTTATTGATTCCTCTATCTGCCATCCATCCATCCATCTATCCATCCATCCATCCATCCATCCATCCATCCATCCATCCATCCTTCCACCCAACTGTCTATCCATCCACCCAACTGTCCTTCCTTCCTTCCTTCCACCCAATTGTCCATCCATCCATCCATCCATCCATCCATCCATCCATCCATCCATCCATCCTTCCACTCAACTGTCTATCCATCCATACATCCTTCCTTCCACCCAGTTGTCCATCCATCCATCCATCCATCCATCCATCCATCCATCCATCCATCCATCCATCCATCCTTCCACTCAACTGTCTATCCATCCATACATCCTTCCATCCACCCAATTGTCCATCCATCCATCCATCCATCCATCCATCCATCCATCCATCCTTCCACTCAACTGTCTATCCATCCATACATCCTTCCTTCCACCCAATTGTCCATCCATCCATCCATCCATCCATCCATCCATCCATCCATCCATCCATCTTTCTTTCTTCCACCCAACTATACATTCATACGTCCAATAAATATTTATCTGACTCTCTCATCGCCTTGCTTATTTCTTTCAGAGCCCTTATAATTTCATGAAATTGTTCCTCTTCCATCAGCGGCTAAGGGCATTGAGGCAAGATGTGACTGCCTCACTCACTCGTATTCTCAGTGCCCCGACAGTCACTTACCCCTTAGTTCCTTCATGGTGCTCAGCGCGGCATGGACATAGTGTCTGCTGGTGGCTTGGTCTTCCTGGGGATGGCAGAATCATCTGCTGACCTCTGTGTTTCCTGCCCCTAGATTCTTGTCCATATTGGCTTCCTGACGGAGGAGTCTGGGGATGTGTTTAGCCCTCGGGTGCTGAAGGGCGGGCCTCTGGGGGAGATGGTGCAGTGGGCAGACATCCTAGCTGCGCTCTATGTCCTGGGCCATAGCCTGCGCATCACGGTGTCCCTGAAGGAGCTGCAGAGGTGAGTGCTGGGGGGAGCCACTCAGCATGAGGGGAAGGGAGGGGAGGTCAGGAGGTGGGGGGAACCCCTCCTCCAGGGATCCTCGCTTCACCTCGCTCCACAGCCCATGGAACCCATCTGACGTTTTGCTGGTCTATTGATTCTAAAAGTCTCTCTCTTTTCTGATGACCATTAAAAATCTTTTTCTTCTTTTTTAATTGTGTGGCTTTCCAGTGTGCTGTCAGATGGTGACATTCCTAATTTCTTCCTCTAGCTACCCTGTCCACATCACACCACCATTTCCTTCTCCATATTGCCACCTGGTCCCAGTCACTGTGGGCTGATCCAAGGCAATATATTGGCACAGTGCTGTTCAAACAGGGTTTATTTATTTATTTATTTATTTATTTATTTATTTATTTATTTATTTTTAATTGCTGGGCTCAGTGCCTGCACCATGAATCCACCGCTCCTGGAGGCCATTTTCCCCCTTTTTGTTGCCCTAGTTGTTGCAGCCTCGTTGTGGTTATTATTGCCATTGTTGACGTTGCTTTGTTGTTGGATAGGACAAAGAGAAATGGAGAGAGGAGGGGAAGACAGAGAGAGAGAGGAGATAAAGATAGACACCTGCAGACCTGCTTCACCGCTTGTGAAGTGACTCCCCTGCAGGTGGGGAGCCAAGGCTTGAACCGGGATCCTTACGCTGGTCCTTGCACTTTGTGCCACTTAACTTGCTGCACTACTGCCTGACTCCCAGGGGGTCTCTTTCTTTATCTCCATGTTTGTGCTCAGAGGTTGACAAACACTGGCTTCTGGAACTAAGCCATGTATACATCCTGGCAAGTGTAGCCTCAGGCAATCTCTTCTGGAATGGACCGCTTCTGGTTTGCTCTGGTACCTGGGGGCCATAAGACCTTAAAAATGGTGAGATCCCCACCCCCCAGAGTTTCTGGCTTCCCTCTGCTGCTATTGGATGTGAGAGACTGGTGGTTTGATGGTGGCGGGGGGTATCTGTGAATGATTCAGTTATTTTTAGCTACATCAAAAGTTTCCTTTATAATTTTATGATATGGCATTTGCTAGCAGACATCAACAGACCTAGCATGTTGCAAAGCTTTCTCTGAGAGCTGATTTCTACCCCCCCCAAGCCCCTGTTATTATGTTTTAAGATTCATCCGTGTTATGGCACATAGCTCTAGTTCATTCCTTTTCAGTACTGTAAAATAATTCCATTTCATGAATATACCACAATTACTTATTAATATTTCCTGCCTATGGGTACTTTTCCTGTTTTCACAGTTCTTCTGGTCAGTGATAATGGATATTTTAAAAAAAGACTTTATTTACTTATGAGAGAGCTGGGAGGATAGAGAGAAGGAGAACCAGAACATCACTCTGGCAGTTGTGTTGCTGGGAAATAAATTTGGGGCCTTATAATTGAGAGTCCAACACTTTATCCATGGCTCCACATCCCAGACCAAATGGATATTCTTGTATACATCGCCAGGAGTGCCTTTGCAAGAGTCTCTCTCAAGGATAAACAGGTGCACAGTAGCTGGGCTGAGGATATGTGGAAACCCAGCTTTCCAAGAGAAAGCTAGATACTTCTGAATCGACTACACTAGTTTGTTCCTACCATGTGCAGCCTCCCAGGGCCCGTTCTTTGCTCATGCTTAGTGCTACCACACTTTCTGGTTGAGGGTGTCATGTGGATTTATGGAATCTTATTATGGTCTTAAATTGTATTTCCCTGACAACTGATAGGTCTGAGCTTCTAGTTTGTTCTTCTTACCTCTTGATGAACTGTTCATATAATTTTGTGAGGTATGATCTTTTCCTCATTGAGCTGTTGATATTATTATTATTATTATTTTAAGATTTGTATATTTATTTATGAGAAAGAACCAGAGCATCATTCTGGCACATGCAGTGCTGGGGATCAAACCCAGGACCTCATGCATGCAAGTCCTATGCTCTTCCACTGGGCCACCACCCAAGCCACAGGAGTGTCTTATAAATTATGGGTACAGATTTTATTGTTATTTTTCTAAAGTCTCCTAATTTGTGACCCATCATTTAAAAAATTTATTGTGATTTAATGTTGATTTACAAAATTATGAGATAACGGGGGTATAATCCCACACTGTTCCCACCACCAGAGTTCTGCGTCCCCATTCTCTCCACTGGAAACTGCATTCGTTCTCCCAAGGTCACAGATATGAGTTGACTGTTATTTCTATAACTATCTATCTTTTTACCTTTTTTTTCCCCCTATGGTCCTGCCTTCTCTTCCTTTTTTTTTTTTTTCTTTCAGTTTTTGTTTCATTATTGGATAGAGACAGAAAGAAATTGAGAAAGGAGGAGAAGATAGAGAAAGAGACAGAGAAATACTTATAGCCCTGCTTCACTACTCCTGAAGCTTTCCCCTGCAGGCTGTGACTAGGGGCTTGAACCTGGACCTTTGTGCACTTAACCAGATGCACCACCACCTGGCCTACCTTCTCTTCCTTTCTAAGTCACACCTACACCTATTATTACTTCCAAATGTCCTTTTTTTTTTTTTTTTCTTTTCCTCTTCTCTCTCTGAGTCTTGATAGAATTGAAGTTCAGAGTCCTCTGGTTTTCTTCCCCTAAAATTTTTTGCCCTCTGGGAGTATGGACCAGAATTCTTTATGGGATGCAGAAGGTGGGGCTTCTGGCTTCTGTAATTGCTTCTCCACTGGACATGGGCATTGGCAGGTCTATCTTTCCCAAGTGAGGTAGGGCTCTGAAGAAGTGAAGTCCCAGGACACATTGGTGAGGTTGTCTGCCCAGGGAAGTCAGGACAGAATCATAGTAGCATCTTCAATTTGGTGGCTAAAAGGAGTAAGATATAAAGCAGGATAAAATGTTTAATAGACAGGAACAAAAAAGTAGGACTACAGCATATGAGAATAGGAATCTCAGGGTGGGAAGAGGTTAGAAAGTCTATTTTAGGTGTGTTCCTCGAGGGCTATGACTAGTGAATTTTGTTTGAGTTTGATAGCTAACCTGCAGGTTAACTAAAAATATTGTCTAGGAAGTTGATGTCAGAATTGAGAATAGGACTAGAACACTGGCTTAGGGCAGAGAAGTGTCTTGTCTTTGTTACATTTTTTTTTTTTTTTGGAGGGACAGAAAAATCTTGATTTTAATGTAATTAAAGTTAACAATCTTTTTTTCTCCCCCTTTTTTTTCCTGTTGTAACTTCCCGGCCAACTCTTTTCACATAAACAGAGGCAGAAAGAGTAAGGCACCATAAAGCGCTGAAGTTTCCCTCAGAGTGGGGGCTGGGATCAAACGTGTATCACAAATGGCAAGGCAGGCACCTTTCCACTTGAGCTATCTTGCAAGCCCAAATCCTTTCTCTTTCTTTCTTTCTTTCTTTCTTTCTTTCTTTCTTTCTTTCTTTCTTTCTCTCTTTCTTTCTTTCTCTTTCTTTTCTTTTCTTATTATTTTTTTATTTTTATTTTTTTTGTATTTATTTTCCCTTTTGTTACCCTCGTTGCTTTTCATTGTTGTTGTAGTTGTTATTGTTGTTGATGATGTCATTGTTGTTGGATAAGACAGAGAGAAATGGAGAGAGGAAGGGAAGACAGAGAGGGGGAGAGAAAGATAGACACCTGCAGACCTGCTTCACCGCCTGTGAAGTGACTCCCCTGCAGGTGGGGAGCCGGGGGCTTGAACCGGGATCCTTATGCTGATCCTTGAGCTTTGCGCCACCGCCCGACTCACTCTTTCTTTTATTTTTTTATGGTGAGGGATTTTTGTTCTTGGTGCATTGCTATTCCTCATTTTTATTTATCTTTAAGGGAATCATTATAATTTTACTCTAGAACATAAATTAACTTTCCTTCATTATCCACTAACTTACTCTCAGGTGGTTTTCAAGCCCAAGTGAGACTCCTGTCCAGACCCTGTCCACCATCTTGATAGCTTATTGGTTCTAGATGTCTCTCTTTTCTAATCACTATTTCAAAAAATGATATTCTTTCTTTCTTCCTTCCTTCCTTTCTTTCCTTTTTTACTCTTTCTTTCTTTCTTTTTCCAGTTTTGAGGGAGAAAGAGCAAGGCCAAATCACCACAAAATCATATGTGATGCTTGGGATTGAACCTAGAGCCTCACACGTGCAAGGTGTACTTCCCCACCCCCACCCCAACCACCTTCCCAGCCACTCTGAAAAGCATTTTTCCTGGGTCATGTATGCAGATTTTCTGTCTCACAGGAGGTGGAGAAAGGGGGGTGCTGGTAGGAATAGAGCTGCAGATAATTTTAGGTCACAGGGGCCCAGCGAGCACTAGTCTTGAATACTTCTGCCGGCTCTTTAGTTCTGTTCTGTGACTTAGAGTCTGCTAATGACTCGATGAGAACTTCCAATGATCTCAGTCAGCAGACAGGTTCCAGGTGTTGACTTCTTGCCCTTCCCCCCTCCCCCCACCTCTCTGTGCTGTCCTTTCTCACTGCAGATATGCACACATGCCCTGTGTACAACCACACATGCACACCTACTGGGTGTGCATACATGCATGTGCACAAAGACATGCTTTGTGGACCCTGTACACACACACACAAACATGCATGCCTTTGGACACATATACGTTGCATCACACACATGCAAACACATAACTCAGCATACACCCCAGTGCTGGACATGTAGCACTCTGCCCATGTGTGCAAATGTGGATACATGTGCACACACATGCATGCACACATGCCCCACACAAAGCCTGTATCTTCTCACCAGCCTTTCACCCCTGCCAGGCTCTTGCAGAACTGAAATCCCCAGAATCAGGGACCCCAGAGAGCGGCCACCACCTGTCTCCCTGACTCTTAGTGTGCTTGAATGGGCAGGTCCAGGACTGTGCCTGGCTGGCTCTGCCCTTGGTTTCCTGTGGGAACTGTCTGTACGTGTGCATGATCTTGTCAGCCAGGGCAGAGTCATGTCAACAGCCCTAGGAAGGTGTTTTCTAAAGCTCCTATTCCATGTAGTTCTAAAACGACTAGAAAGAAGAACAAAATGGAAACCGTCTTTCCCCAGAGACATAATATAGTCATATTGTCAAAATCAGCAGCATCAGCTGTGATTGGAATGAGTTCCAGGTGGGGATTCTTCAGCCCAGCTGCAGCCTAACCTCCTCACACACACACACTGTATAACTGAGCTCTACTCCTGGCTCTTTGATTTCCCGTATCTGGGGCTGAGCCCAAGTGTCAAGTGTTTAAAATCCCAGGTGATTTGAATGAGCAGAGAGAAGTAGGAGTTGAGACCACGGCTTTTCTTTTTCTTTTTTTTGCCTCTAGGGTTATTGTTGGGGCTCAGTGCCTGCACCTGTTGGGGCTCAGTGCCTACACCATGAATCCTCTGATCCTGGAGGCCATTTTCCCCCCTTTGTTGCCATTGTTGTTGTAGCCTTGTTGTGGCTAAAGTTGTTGTTGATGTCGTTCGCTGTTGGATAGGACAGAGAGAAATGGAGAGAGGAGGGGAAGACAGAGATGAGGAGAGAAAGATAGACACCTGCAGACCTGCTTCACCGCCTGTGAAGCGACTCCCCTGCAGGTGGGGAGCCAGGGGCTCGAACCGGATCCTTAAAACGGTTCCTGAGCTTTGCGCCACATGCGCTTAACCCGTTGCGCCACCACCCGACCCCCGAGACCATGGCTTTTCTAAGTACTCCCCCTCCCCCTGCAAGGTGGGGACTAGGTTTGGGGTTGAGTCATTGTAGAAAATGTCGACTGGCCTTGATGACTTGCTCAAAAGCGGTTCCTCTGTGCCCTGAGGAGTGGTTTCAGGCTTGGGGTGGAGGGTCAGAACCCTCAAAGATTTGCAGATTGGATGGGTTCCCCAACCCACAACTGCCAGCACCATCCAATACCCTTGGTTGCAGGTGTGTGGACTATGTGGAGGGGAGTGGGCCAAGAAGGCCCCCACTGGAAGGAACTAGAAAGTGGGACCTCCCCTCTCATGCCTCACCTAGGAATCAACTGGGGACCTGCTGGTCTGGGGTGAACTTTGTGCCTTATTTGCTCTTGGATGTGCTTTCCCCCATGGGAGCTGTAAGCCAGGGCTATGAGCTCCTCAGGGCATCCTCTGCTGGGACCATCCTGGTGATGCTGCCTGCTGGCTTCTTCTGAGCAGCAGCGAAAGTGCAGATGCATCACGAGGATTGACAGGGCTGTGGCATGTTGCAAACTGGGGTTCTGAAACAACAGAAAGGTGCAGAGCTCGAAGCCCAGCCTCCAAGTGTCAGCAAGCAAGGAAGGCTGTGAGGGGCAGGTGTCCCATGTCTCTCTCCACACTGCTCAGGATTGGATGGTGGGTTTTGGTGATCATCGGCTTGTAGCAGTATCTCCTTGACTTCTGTCTTCATAGTCACATGACCTCTACATAAGTGTCTGGGTTCAGATTTCCCCTTCTCATAAGGACTTTGATTCTGTTGTCTACCCTAATGACCTCATCTAATTTTTTTTACTTATTTATTTATGAGAAGGATGGGGGATGATGGCTGACCCTGAGTGCACACATTATCATGTGCAAGGACCTGAGTTCAAGACCCTAACCCCCACCTTCAGGGGGAAGCTTCATGAATCGTGAAGCAGTGCTGCAGGTCTCTCCATCTCTATCTCTTGTTCCCTCTCAATTTTTTAAATTCTTATTTGTTTTAAAGATTTTATTTATTTACTCATGAGAAAGATAAGAGGGTAGAGAAAGAACCAGACATCACTGTAGTACATGTCTGGCTGGGGATTGAACTCAGGAACTCATGCTTGAGAGTCTGATGCTTTATCTACTGCACCACCCCCCGGACCACCTTCCCTCTCAATTTCTCTCTGTTCTATCAAATTGAAAGGAAGGAAGGAAGGAAGGAAGGAAGGAAGGAAGGAAGGAAGGAAGGGAAGGAGAAAGAAAGAAAGAAAGAAAGAAAGAAAGAAAGAAAGAAAGGAAGGAAGGAAGGAAGGAAGGAAGGATGGTAAAAGAAAGATGGGGAGAGAGAACTAGAGCATCACTCTGACACATGCAATGCCTGGGACTGAACTGAGGACTCATGCTTGAGAGTCACTGCTTTATCCACTGCACCACCTCCTGGGCTGCATGACCTCATTTTTACTCGATCGCCTGTGTAGAGATCCTCTTTCCACATAAGCACACACCCCGAGGTGCTGGGGTTAGGACACCAATAAAGGAACTCACAACACATGGCGAAATGGTGACGTTTGAGCCCGGTGACCTTGGAGGATGGTAGAGATATAGTGACGAATGTGCCTGCACGGAACCTTTATGGCTATTGCAGGATGAGGCAGGATCATTGAAGGGACCAACATGGCAGGGGAGGTGGGACACAATTCCCAGCCCAGGGGAACCATCTCTTGCCAGTAGCACCAGGTTAATTTGAAAATAGGTCGGCAGGAGGTGAAGGTAATCTGAATTCCAAGCACCACAGCTTGGCTGTGGGAATGACCCGCGTGGGGCCGGCAGCAGGACAAAGGCGCTGCTTGTACAGTCATTGTAGTTTATTCACAGATGTTCACGGCAGCTGTCTCAGCCCCTGACTGAGCAACAAGGCTGGACGAACGAGCCTCCTTCCACTGCTGCTTGTGTTCTGGTGTCTTAATTAAGCGGCTCACTGGAGTGATGTTCGGGGGCCAGTACCCAGAATCCGAATCTGGCAGTGCTGCTCCAAGATGTCTGCAGGGACACCGGGTGGCACACGGGAGCCACGAGTTTCGCAGTGTCACGGCGGCAGGGTGATGCGAGCCAGCCCCCACCCGTGCAGCACCCCCGGTGAGCTGCATCCAGCACTGTCCTCCCGAGTGCCTGGCTCCAGAGCGGACATTTAAAGTCAAGCCTTCCCTGCCCACCCGCTCAGAATTGGCTGTGCTCATCAATTTTATTTGCATAATTTCAAGCATCATTAATAGTACATGGCATGAGGAGAAATTACTGAGCTCTTCCTCCATCCATGAGTGAAATTGGGTTTAGTAGAAAATTAGTTGACTTAACTGGCAAATGATGAAAGCTTGAGAGGAGAATGTTTAAATAAGGAGGACGAGGAGGGAAAACGGTGTCTGGTAAGCTCACCATCCAAATGGAAATCAGCCTCATGTTTGTTCAGTGTTTGTTCAAGGGAAATGCTGGGGAGGGTCCCTGGAGAACAACAAAGACAGACAGAGACCACATCCTATTTTCAGTCTTCAGCATGGCTTCACCCAACTCCGTCCGGCTACACGCTCCCGGCAGCTGGCTGTGCAGGCAGGCCTGCGGTTTGGACCCAGTTGGGATCTGGCTCTGATTCTCACACTGGCCTGGACCAGGGCTGTGCTGAGCAGTGCAAAGCAGGGGGTGGAGGAAGCAGGGGTGGGGGTGGGGGAAATGCAGTAGACCAAGGCAACATTGCATCTGGGTTCGGGCATGTTGAATTGAAGGTGCAGACGGCTGGGCCATGGGCCTGGGGCTCAGGGCAGGGACAGCATCTTGGCAGCCTTTGGACACAGTCCAGATGAAATTGCCAAGTGGTAGCAGAGGAGGCTTAAGGGCAAAGCCTAGGGCACATCAGCACTTCCGGGCCAGTGGGAGTGAGGAGTGGCTAAGAGCCTATGGACTCATGGGAACTAATGGAGTATTTATTTATTTATTTATTTATTTATTTATTTATTTTTAACCAGAGCACTCCTCATCCCTGACTTGTTGGGGGGGGGAGGGGGTTGAAACTGGGACTTAGGCACAAAACTTTTTTTTGCATAACTATGATGCTGTCTCCTTCACTTGAATAGATGCTTCTAGAAGGAGGTATAGCTCATGAGATGATATGTTCATAAAAGTTAGGGAGAGGGGCTCAGGCAGTAGCGCAGCGGGTTAAGCGCATCTGGTGCAAAGCGCAGGGACCAGCGTAAGGATCCCGGTTCGAGCCCCCGGCTCCTCACCTGCAGAGGAGTCGCTTCACAAGTGATGAAGCAGGTCTGCAGGTGTCTATCTTTCTCTCCCCCCTCTCTGTCTTCCCCTCCTCTCTCCATTTCTCTCTGTCCTATCCAACAACGAACGACATCAACAATGGCAATAATAATAACTACAACGAGGCTACAACGACAAGGGCAACAAAAGGGGGAAAAATGGCCTCCAGGAGCGGTGGATTCATGGTGCAGGCCCTGAGCCCAGCAATAACCCTGGAGGGAAAAAAAAAGTTAGGGAGACTGAAAATGATCAGTGGAAGTCACTGTTGACTGAAGAAAAGAGTCATTTTGATTGAGTGGGGTGGGGGGGGTGTGACTGAACAACAGATATTTAGCAGCTCAGTACTGCAGGTTGCAAGTCAGAAACTAAGATGGCAGATGTTTGGTTCCTTTGGAGACTGTGAGGGGAATCTGTTCCAGACTTCTCCTTTAACTTCTGGTGGATCCGGTGTTTCTTGTCTTGTGATATCATCTCCCAGTGATTGCATGTTGTTGGGACTTTGAGATTTTTTTTTCATTAAAAAGAATAGAGAGGGGGAGGGGGAGGAAAATTAGAGAGAGCCCACTCAAGGATCCCAGTTTGAGCCCCGGGCTCCCCACCTGTAAGGGTGGGGATCACTTCACAAGCAGTGAAGCAGGTCTGAAGGTGTCTATCTTTCTTTCTCCCCTTCTTCTCTCTCTTCCCCTCCTCTCTCATTTTTTTCTGTCTTATCCAAAAAAAGAAAAAAAGAAAAGAAAAGTAAAGAAAAAATGGCCTCCAGGAGTAGTGGATTCGTAGTGCCAGCACCAAGCCCCAGCAATAAGCCTGGAGGGGGAAAAGTAGAGAGAAAGGGGTGCATAACAATACAGTCTTCCATCCATAGACCTTCTCTTGCTCTTCTGAGGCTGTCGTGTGTTGCTTGGAAATGAAGCCGGGTCTCTCATTTGGTAAAGTACATGTTTGATTGGGCCTCCCCAGTACCCCCCCTTTAAAAATTTTTTTATTTATAAAAAGGAAGCACTGACAAAACCATAGGATAAGAGGGTTACAACTCCACACAATTCCCACCACCAGAACTCCGTATCCCATCCCCTCCCTTGATAGCTTTCCTATTCTTTATCCCTCTGGGAGGAGTATGGACCCAGGGCCATAATGGGGTACAGAAGGTGGAAGGTCTGGCTTCTGTAATTGCTTCCCCACTGAACATGGGTGTTGACAGGTCGATCCATACTCCCAGCCTGTCTCTCTCTGGCTCTAGTGTGGCAGGGCTCTGGGGAAGCAGGGCTCCAGGACACATTGGTTCAATCCCCAGCACCACTATAAGATAGCACTGAGAGACTCTGCTCTCTCTTTCTCTCTCTCTATGTCTTTAATTAAAAAATAAATTAATAAAATATATTTTTATTCCTGCATAGAGACAGAGAGAAATTGAGAGAGGGAGGAGATAGAGAGAGTAAAAGAGACAGACACCTGCAGACCCTGCTTCACCACTCATGAAGCTTTCCTCCTGCAGTTGGGGACCAGGAGCTTGAACCTGGGTCCTTGTGCACTGTAATGTAATAAGTAAAATTTTAAAGGTAAAGAAGTGTAGGATGCTCAGCGGTTAAGCGCAGATGGCACAAAGCACAAGGACCAGCTTAAGGATCCCGGTTCGAGCCCCGGCACCTCACCTGCAGGAGAGTCGCTTCACAAGTGGTGAAGCAGGTCTGCAGGTGTCTGTCTTTCTCTCCCCCTCTCTGTCTTCCCCTCCTCTCTCCATTTCTCTTTGTCCTATCCAGCTACGAAGACATCAATAACAACAACAATAATAACCACAACAATAAAACAAGGGCAGAAACCAAGGGTAAATAAATAAATATTAAAATAAAAAAGAAGTGTAGGATGGTATGAACAGATCCTCAAGCTCCTTACAGCTTTCCCTGTAGTCAGAGATCAGTGTTTGTAAAAGAGAAGTCTTCTTCCAGGAAGCCTTGCTCTCTCCTCAGGGCTCTGGGTAGACCCCTTTCTATGGCGCCACAACAGCTGGGCCTGTCCTTCCAACCCTCATCCTCCCCTGGGTTATGCTACTGGGCCTAAACCTGGGTCTTTATATAATATGATACAGAGAGAAATTGAAAAGGAGGAGGATATAGAGAAGGAGAGGGAAAGAAAGATACCTGCAGGGGGTCGGGCGGTGGCGCAGTGGGTTAAGCGCATGTGGCGCAAAGCGCAGGGACCGGCGTAAGGATCCCGGTTCGAGCCCCCGGCTCCCCACCTGCAGGGGAGTCGCTTCACAGGCGGTGAAGCAGGTCTGCAGGTGTCTGTCTTTCTCTCCCCTTCTCTGTCTTCCCCTCCTCTCTCCATTTCTCTCTGTCCTATCCAACAACGAATTGCGTCAACAAGGGCAATAATAATAACCACAACGAAGCTACAACAAGAGCAACAAAAGGGGGGAAAAAATGGCCTCCAGGAGCGGTGGATTCATGGTGCAGGCACCAAGCCCAGCAATAACCCTGGAGGAGGAAAAAAAAAAAAAAGAAAGAAAGATACCTGCAGCACTGCTTTGCTGCTTATGAAGCTTCCACCTGCAGGTGGAGAGCCAGGGGCTTGATCCAGGGTCCTCATGCATGTTAACATGTACACTCAACCAGGTGTGCTACCACCTGGCCCCTAAAACCTGGGTCTTATCTCTGTGTCTTCCCCAACACACTGGTTCTCAACAAAGGTATGCAAGTGGGCAGAACAGTGTGAGCCTAGAATGAAGCATCCCCAAGAACTGCAAAACTGACTTCCAGGGCCCAGCCCCCAGTGTGGACCTTGGTGGCACCTGGAATGCATGGCCAGGGCAGCTGGGGCAGCAGGAGCTGTGAGGACACTTCAGTGATTCTCAGTCCTGGGGAAGCTGCGAGGAGGCAGAGGCCTCACCGGGTGCCCATCACCTGCAGGCATGTGTCATAGAAACCAGGGTCCAGGGAATCGGGCAGTAGCACAGCGGGTTAAGCGCATGTGGTGCAAAGTGCAAGGACTGGTGTAAGAATCCCGGTTCGAGCCCCCGGCTCCCCACCTGTAGGGGAGTCACTTCACAAGCGGTGAAGCAGGTCTGCAGGTGTCTGTCTTTCTCTCCTCTCTGTCTTCCCCTCCTCTCTCCATTTCTCTCTGTCCTATCCAACAATGGCGATATCAATAACAACAACAACAACTACAACAACAATGAAAAACAACAAGAACAACAGAAAATAAAATAAATAAATATAAAATAAAAGAGAGAAAGAAACCAGGGTCCACCGGCAAAGTAGACAGCAGGAAACAGCCAGAGGGAGACAGCAGTCGGCCCTTCCAGCACTGGTGGAGGGGAGCCTTGGGAGCCAGGGGGAGGGAGGAGTCTGTGGCTTTGCCTAGCACTACTTCCAGCCCCGAATTTGCTTTCTGGTAAGGGACATGGAGAATAAAAGTGTCAGCTTTTGTCTGTTCCCACACAGCCCACCCCCCTCAAGTGGGAGACCCTTGCTCTCTGGGCTGCGCTTTCCCTGCAGGGCCCTACTTTCTTTTGGCCTTGCCTAAGGAGTGGCTGGAGCCTCTGCTCTCCCTTAGCCATGTGCCCCTGGCCTCCGGGCACAGGAGCATTAGCCAGTGATGGTGAGCACATCATTGTGGCATCAGAAGGCTCTTCTGTTGGGCATTTTAGACCAGTGTGGGCAAGGGGCACAGCCGCCGCAGGAAGAGATCATTTCTTCTTCATTAGTGCCGTTCACCTTCCTAAAAGTAGCTCATTAGATGCCCAGTGAGCTCCCCAGGGCCCCTTCTGAATGCCCTTTCATGCTCTTGGGAAGCAGAGGCTGACTCTGGCAGCCAGCCCCAGGAGGCACGGGGGCAGTGCTGTAGTGCCCAGGAAATGGGCACCAGCCAGGGTGGGCAGGCTTCCAGGGAGTCAGGAATGCCTGGAGCCCCCAGTAACAAGAGATGAGGGGAAGGAGCGGCTCCTTGGCTGCACATTACACCTGCAGCTGAAGATCTTTAGCACTTGTGAAAATTCCTTTTTAATTAGGTCCTTCCCACACAAAGAGGAGCGAGAGAGGGAAGAGGGTGTCCCAGAATTTGAGCACTACCTGGAGAGATGATTCCAGCCACGGGGAGGAATAAAGGCAGAGCATTTTTAGCTTAGAAAGACTGGCAGACTCTGGGTCAGTGTCGGATTGGGGCAGAACTCGTGCCCAGGGCCGAATCTCAATCCTTAGATGAGGGTTATGTCTCTTTGTTGAGTGTAGATAGATTTTCCTTTCTCTCTTGTCCCATTTACCCATCCTGTCTTCTGATCTGCTGGCAGAGGTGACTGACTGAGTCATCCTTCTCTGAGTATTTGCTGAGTTCCAAATTTTTGACCAGCTGGGAGCCTGGGGGTGCTGGAGAAGATGGGGACACAGATATCCTCAGGAGACAGAGAGCTGGACTGAGCAGGACTAGATGCAGGCCCAAGAGTGTGCCCCGGTTGGCTCTTAAAAAAAACAATAAATATTGAGGGGGTGGACGGTGGTGCACCAGGTTAAGTGCACATAGTATGAAGCACAAGAACCCATACAAGGATCCCAGTTTGAGCCCCTGGCTCTGCACCTGCAGGGGGGTCGCTTTGCATGCAGTGAAGCAGGTCTGCAGATGGCTGTCTTTCTCTCCCCCAACTCCATACCCCACTCCTCTCTCAATTTCCCTCTGTCCTTTCTAATAAAATGGAACAAACAGCCACCAGGAGCAGTGGATTTGTAATGCTTGCACTAAGCTCCAGCGATAACTCTGGAGGCAAAAATATAAATAAATAAATAAATAAATAAATAAATAAATAGTGTTGTAGTTGGGGCCTGGGGAGGTGGTGCACCTGGTAGAGTGCATATGTTAGCACGCACAAGGACCCAGTTTCATGTCCCCAGTCCCAGGGAGAAAGCTTCACAAGCAGCGAGGCAAGCCACAGGCATGTGGAGATGGGGAGCCTCTAGTGCATGGGCTTAGGGAACCCCTCTACTGCCCCCTCCCCCTTCTAACAGCGCAGCACTCAGCTTTCAGAGAGACATGAAGTTGGCTTTGAAACCACACATTCAAAGTGGGTCTTTTAGGAGCTGGCATGGAAGGGGGAGGATCTTGAACCAAATTTCCCTGGGCACCTTTGAAGGAAGTCCAGGAGACTGTATTTTATTTTAGCTCATGTCACTGCTCCCAGTCAAGCATACAGCATAAAATTTCCCGTAAGAGTGAACTTAAGTGATGAGAGAGAAAATCACAGCCCCTCTCCCTGGGGCTGGCCCTCTGCTCTCTCCATGTGCAGCTCTGACTCCTCAGGACAAGAGGAAGGAGGCAGCTGCAGACACTCATCTCTGGTGAAGGCACCTGAAATTGAAAATCTTTGTTTTCTGGAGCCAGGAGCCAGTGTGGCTTCTGGTTAACCCTTGGCCAGGTCTCCAGGCCACTCTGTCCCTCTCCCTCATCCTTCAGGGTGTATGGACCACCAGCACCCCAGTACTGCCGGGGATGCTACTTAACCGTTGCAAGAGGATGGGGGGGGGGCAGGGTAGAACTTGAAAGAGGAGCCTCTCACTGTGTCTAGTGGTCCATTCCAGGAAGGCTTCCTGGTAAAAGAAGCAAAGTTTGAATTAAGATCAGGAGGAGAACAGTGTCATGGAGAGAATCTGAACCCGGGGATGATATAGCCAGATCTACATAATAGAAAGATTTTTTTTTCTCTAGAATAAGATAGAAGAGAGGGGAATGTATTTAGAGAGTCCAGGTGTTACATGCCAGGATTTTAGATTGGAGGTGGGGCATGTGGGGAATGTAGGGGTTGTAGGGAGAGGTTGACACACTCATGTAAAACTAATGACTGAACTATTAACAGTCATTAATGGGACCAAGTCACCTTGCCTCACTTGTGAGATGGGCATTCTTACTTTTATTTATTTAAATTTTATTAGTGATTGAATAATGGTTAACAAGATTGTAAGATAACAGGGGTACAATTCCACCACAGTTACCACCACAGTGCCCACCCCCCTCCAATGGAAGATTCCCTATTCTTTATCCCTCTCTGGGAATTTGGACCAAAATTCTTTATGGGGTGCAGAAGGTGGAAGGTCTGGCTTTTGTAATTGCTTCTCCACTGGACATGGACATTGGCAAGTCAATCCATACCCCTAGCCTGTTTCTGTCTGTCTTTCTCTAGAGGGGTAGGGCTCTGGAGAGGTGAGGTTCTCGGAAACACTGGTAAGGTCATCTGCCTGGGGAGATCAGGATGGTGTCATGGTAGCATCTGCAACTTGGTAACTGAAAGTGGTAAGATATAAAGCAAATTATATAATAAACAGGAACCCAAAGATAGGAATAGAGCATCTGAGAATAGGGATCTCAGGGTGGAAAGAAGCTAGGAAGTCTATTTTAGGTATGTTCCATGTGGCCCATGACTTTAGTAATTTTTGCCTGAGCCTGATAGCTAATGTGAGGTGAACTAAAAGTATTCTCTGGGGAGATGGTGTTAAAGTTGAGAACAGGATTAGATAGCTGGGTTAAGGCAGAGAGTAGCTCCCAAATATGAGGGATGTATATAAATACTATTAACTGTTAACCCCATTGATCCAACCTAGGGCCCATGTCTATTCATATTTAACACAGAAGCCTGTATAACCTCTGAGTCTCAGTTGCAATTCCCTGAGGTTCCTGACTTCTCTAAGGTTAGCAGCAGCCCTGGGACTGGAGCAGAACTCTGCCAGCCAGCATCCCAGGGCTCTGATTTGAGACTGTCACCGTGAGTTGATGGTCTGTCACTGTGATCTGACCTCCAGAGGGCTGGGGAGCCAAGAGAGCCTGCTGGTGGGCATGTGGACTTAGTTCTACCCCAGCTCCTCTCCTTGTGTGCTTCTGGGTGAACAGTCAGACTTTCCATTACTTAATCTGAATGAGGCCTGGCCTCACTGGGAAACTGCCCAGATGAATGAATAGGGAGTGGGTGGTTCAGAATAACAGCCCTGAGGCTCATGGAGAGGGGAGCACATGGCCTGGCATATTAGCAGGTGGTCATTCTCCCAGGAGAGATCCCTGACTTGGAATATGGGATGGACATCAAGGGTGTGGGTCACTATTGGGGCAACAAAAAGGAGCCCCTCTAGGGGCTCTAGCTCTGTGGGCACCACACGTGACCACAGAGGAGACACATTGCCTGGAAATGGCCAGGGCGCTATGGGAGTCACTGTCTCCCTGGCGCAGGTGGCAGCACCCACACCCACATCCTATTTTCACAGCTATCTGAATCCCCCCCACACATACACACTGAGATTCTCTGTGGGAGGAGCAGCCACCCCTTCCACATTTCTGCAAGGATGGGTCAGGGAATCATCATTCTGTCCCATGTGTGGTTCTCAGTGGAGTGTAGGGGGGAAGAGGCATGAAGGGTGGTTCTGTACCTCTGGACTGTAGCCCCCGAGAGAAATTATGCTTCCTGCTGGGGCCTCAACCTTACTGGGGGAGTTTTGGGATAAGGAGGTCCCTGGTTAGAGCAGGCAAAATAGCTCACCTCGCTAGAGCATTTGCTTGCTGTACTGCTGTACTCACCACCGAGGTTTGAATCCAGCCCCTGTTGCCTTGGTAGAAGCTTTGGTGATATGGTGTCTTTTCTTCTTTCTCTCTGTTTTATCTGTTTCCATCTGAAAAATCAGTGAACTCCCTGTAATGACAAAAAAAAAAATCAAATGTAGAAGTCCCTGCTTAGAAGAAAATAAGGATGTCGTACAAAGTAGAATCCAGCATCCACTTACAGAGACCACCTAACATTTGCTTATTATTATTCTTTTTATTTATTCATTGGCTAGAAACAACCAGAAATCAAGAAGAAAGGAGGTGCTAGAGAGAGAGAGAGGGAGACCGAGAGACACCTGCAGCACTGCTTTACCACTCACTGCTTTACCACCCTGCGGGTGGGGACTGCAGGGTCTAACCCAGGTCTTTGCACACTGTAACATGTGCGCTTGGCCAGGTGCTCTGCCCGCCACCCATCCTGTGTGTTCGCTTTTACCAGACCACCTCTCAGCTGACTCTTGAGGTGCTGGGGGTCTAACCTGGGACCTGTCGGATGCAGGTTCTATGCCCCACTGTTGTGCTAGCTCCCCTACTGGCTCTTTCTTTCTCTTTCTATCTCTCCTTCTTTTTCTCCCTTTCTCTCTTTCTATCTCTCTTTCTTTCTTTCTTTCTTTCTCTCATTCATTCTTTCTTCCTTCGTTTCTTCTTCTTCTTTTAATGATCAGATATGAACAAACAGAGACACCTACAGCACTGTTTTGCTTCTTGAACCTGGACCCTTGCACATGGTAACATGTGTGCCCGATCAGGTGTACCACCACCTGGCCCCTCCTTAATGGTTCTTGAAGTCTCCAGGTTGCTGGAACAGTTTCCTGTTTCTAGAGTCTCTTGTGCAGTGAACACCTGCCCAGCCATCCAGGGCCAACCTGTCTGCTTCTTTTGCGAGAATCTCCAGGACTCAAGACTCCCTGATTTTCCTTACAAGCCTCTGCTCACCCTGCCCCCTTCCCCATGTTTATGAGGGAACTGGGGTGGGCTCCAGGGCTGGCTGGGAAAGTGGGTGGCCCCTTTCTGGGGCATCTCTCAGAGCTCAGACACTGAGAGGTTCTTTTCTCAGTAATTTAGGGGTGCCGCCAGGTCGGGGAAACTGCCCGCTCACTATGCCCCTGCCTTTCGACCTCATCTACACTGACTACCATGGCCTGCAGCAGATGAAACAATACATGGGTCTCTCCTTCAAGAAGTACCGGTGAGCATGGGGACAGGGTGCAGTGGCCTCTCCCTGCCCTCATGCTTCGGCTGCAGCCCCTCACCCCCTAGAACTGCTTGCTTGGATTCTGAGTCATGTCTCTGCCCACCC
Source organism: Erinaceus europaeus (assembly GCF_950295315.1). Lineage (NCBI taxonomy): Eukaryota > Metazoa > Chordata > Mammalia > Eulipotyphla > Erinaceidae > Erinaceus > Erinaceus europaeus. The sequence goes on from NC_080173.1 coordinate 13,790,328, forward strand.
CCTTCTCTAATAATCACTGCCTCCAGGCTGCCTCAGATGACAAGAACCCAGGAGGGACAGGGTCAGAGCTACCTGGAGGAGGGGGCAGAGGAATTGCTGGGAGGGGTGGAAAGAGAAAGAGGGGGTTGGCCCTATGGGACAGTGACCTCTGCTGATTGGAGCTCTGAAACACGTCCCCTCCCCACCCTTTGTCTGGATCTAGGCCAGCACCCCCTCTGCAGCCAGTGGGGTGCGGGGTTTAATTTAGCACAGAGAGTTTTGCTATTTATTATATTTGTTCCTGTCCCGTTGACGAGCCCCCGTGATTTTATTAGGAGAAAAAAAGGTGACAGGCAGCGTTATTGCTTTTATTATGAATGCGTGTTCTCTGCAGGAGCTGCCTCCTCCTCCAGCCCCTGTCCCTGCTGCCGGAGGAGTGCCGGCCTCAGCAGTCTGCACAATTCTGGGTCAGAGGGAAGGGCTCTGCATGCCCAGCTCTGCATGGGGGTGTCTGAGTCTCTACGGTGTCCCAGGTTGGGGGGGGTGGTCGGGCGGGTGAAGGGGGAGGCTCTAGAGAAGGGTCCTGGGACAGAGAAGGGGCCCCAGGGCCTCTCTTCTTCATCTCAGCCTGGATGAAATGGGCCCATCCTGGGGTGTCAGCTCCCCAGCAGACTCCTTTCCTGCCTGGGAAAACTCAGGATCTGCAGGAGCCCCCCCAGGGATAGTGGGGGGGGGGTGCTCTCCTCCTGAGCTCTCTTGATGTAATAGTCATGACTGTTCCTGAGTTGCCAATCTTGATTCAGGGCACCCACCTAGACAGCACAGCCAGGCTGATGGGTCCGGCTGTCAGATGGCGAGGCTGGCCCAGAGAGGTCAAGGCTCTCACCTGTGGTCACATAGCCAGGCCTGTCTGAGTCTGAACTCTAGCCCCTCATCACGCCACCTCCAGCACAGCTGCTGGCTGGAAGTATAGACCCACGGCCAGGGCTGCCCCAGCCCGGACAGACGCCAGGAGTTGCTAACCCTGCGTCCTGATCTTTGGCGGGGCCAGGTGTCGGATCCGGGTCATCGACACCTTTGGGACCGAGCCCGCGTACAACCATGAGGAGTACGCCACACTGCACGGCTACCGGACCAACTGGGGCTACTGGAACCTCAACCCCAAGCAGTTCATGACCATGTTCCGTGAGTGGCAGGGGTGGGGTGGGGTGGGGTGGGGTGGGATGGGGAGGTGGGTGGGCCTCTGTGCTTCTGGGGGTGACAGGAAGGAGGCAGGGTCTCATCTCTCCTGGCTACTTCTCCTCTGCCTCAACAAATAAGTGAGCAGAAAGAAAGTCTCTGACTATGCTTGGGGTGTGGGAGACACAGAGGGAGCAGCCTGGCTGGAGAGCCATGTGGGGAGCCATCCATCAGGAGGACTGGCCTTTTCCCTCCCAGGGGACGAGTTGCTTTCAGAGCATCTAAGCACACGTTGTTCCTGAACAAAGACGATTCCGTGGCCTTCCAGAAAGAGGCCAGCTGCAGACTGGGGACTGTCACTGAGTGTCAGAGGGTCAGGACAAGCTGCCTTTCCAAACAGAGGGCAGGAGGGGATGAAGAAAGTTCTGGAAATCAAGCATTTCCCCCACTTCCCCACGTGGGGAGGCTGGCACGTCAGACTGTCAGTGGGGGATTGGCCCATCTGGAAACCCTCGTATCACGGGCTTCAGGCAAGGAATTTAATTAGAGCTGAGCCTTTGCTGTTTTTAATGTGTGCACACGCCGGCCCACCGTCTTACACACAGCATGTTGGGAGTGATCTCACCTGTTCTTGACATCCCTGGGCCAGTTCTAAATCTCCTGCATGCGTTGTGCCCTCTGGGGCCGGGAGCTGTGTCCTCGCTCAGTGACCCCTTCTCCCATCATTGTTTTAATGTGGCACTTTGGCTCCCTGTTGTGAGGCAGTCAGCTATCACTCTCCATTCTTATCATTGTGGCCACTTCCAGCAGCATCCTGCCTCTAATCTGCACTCTGTGGAGGCTCTGGGTCAGAAGGTCGGCTGAGCACCCTCATTAGGACTGTGTCTAAATTGGGGCCAGGCAGCGGCGCATCTGGTTAAGCACACACACTAAGGATTGTATCTAAATGAAGCACAAAGCAGGCACCAAGCTTCGGGGCTTCTCAAGAGCAAGTCCATGTTGCCAGAGGACTCTGGGCTCTGTGTAGCTTGTCGACTTAGCATGTCTCTGTGAGAAGCTTGGGGCCTCCTTTTGTATTGGTCTCTAGGCTCTTGGCTGTGTTGGATGCAGGTGAGGAGGTTCCTGGAAATCCGGGCAGCCCTGTTGGGGAAACTGAGGCTCAGAGGCAAAGAGTTCCAAACAGCCTGTAGGGACCAGATTCCTCCCCTCCTGGGCCCATTTCAAGCTTGCCTAGCTTCCTTCCTTTCTTCAGTGTGTGTAAAATAATGATTTTTAATTGTTATTATTGTAGACACAGAGAGGAAGAGGGAGAGGATGAAAGAGAACACAGCACCAAAACTTCCTTCAGTGCAGTGAGGGAATGGGCTTGACCCTGGAGTGTGCATAGGTCAAAGCAACACACTACCCAAGTGAGCTATTTTGCTAATTTTTTTTTTCCCTGCTAGGGTTATTGCTGGGGCTCAGTGCCTACACACTGATTCTATCAGGAGTGGTGACCATTTTTTTTATTCTTTGCTTTAAGGTGAGAGACAGGGGTGGGGGGAGTTACCTCCAACACTGTTTCACTGCTTGTGAAGCTTCCCCCCTGCAGGTAGGGACTGGGGAGCTTGAACCTGGATCGACCACCACCTGGCCCCACATTAGAGTCATTTGCTTGTGTATTTATTTGCCCCATAGATCATAAGCCTTTCAAAAAGGGGCCACTGGCTGGTTATTTTTATCTCCCTGGAGCTAATCAAGGTCTTCAAAAAGTGTCAGTTGATTGAATTAATTAAAGAAGATAGAAATGCACATGAGAGAGACGGAGAGAGAGAGAGAGAGGGAGGGAGGGGGCTTTTCCAGTTGTATTACACTGCAAACCCAGAGCAGAGTTCATGGACCATCTTTTCCTCTATCTACTAGGCTTTCCCAGGGAGCCACAGCCAGCCCAGCTGCTTCTCCCTCCCCACGCCAGCCCCAGGAGATCTTTATTTAAACATCAGTCTCTTTGCAGTCCCTTCCTCTCCCTTGCCCTGTGACTTAATTAATTGTGTTCTAAACTTGTCCCTGCTGGTGGAGTTGGTGGAAAGAGGATGATTTAATGGTTCAGCTCCCAGAATAAGGAAGAAATGATTAGAGAGAGACCCGGATGGCAGCTTCATCTGGAGCTAGGGAGAGAAACAGAGGAACAAAGGAGAAAGTTGATTATGACGTGTGGATGTTGAGGGCTGGGTGAAAACATGACATGAAATCTACACATTTGATGAGAACATATGCCCCAGTGTTAGAAAAGTGCGTCCCTCTCTCTCTCTCTCTCTCTCTCTCTCTCTCTCTCTCTCTCGCCCTCTCCCTCTCCCTCTCCCTCTCCCTCTCCCTCTCCCTCTCCCTCTCCCTCTCCCTCTCCCTCTCTCTCCCTGCATCTGTAATGCTGAAATGAAGAAATAGGTGTTCTGTGTTGGAGTCTGAGCTGTTTTGGCAAATCGAGACTCTGTGTCAGAAGCTTAGTGGAGCCATGCAGTCACTGAGCCCCAGCAATAACCCTGATGGCAAAAGAAAAGAAAAGAAAAGAAAACCTTAAACAACAACAACAAAACATGTCTTTTGTCAAGCTGCTCCCCTGAGGCAGGCAGAACCAATCTCATTAGATGCACCAAGCAGTCTGTTCAGGGTCCCAGCTGGGAGGGAGAGGCCCTACACCTTGCCTGGCCTTGCTGAGAGACAGCTCTGTGCCCATCCCTCCACCTCTGCTGGGAAGACACAAGAGCGCTTTGCAGCCTGACCGGAAACTGGGCCCAAGAGGACTCACCCCCAGCCTGGAGCTTGGGGGTCTAGGGATGGAAGCCACTGCACCATCTGAGATAAACAGTGGGCATGGGTCATAAGAGGGGGTTACAATTACCCCCAGAAAAAGCTTCTTGGAAGAGGTGACAGATGGGTGGGAGTTTCTCATCCCTGGTGAAGGGAAGTGGACACTGTGGACAGAGGGAATAATTCAAGTAGGTGAGTGCAAATGAGGTGGAGGCCTGTATGTGGCCTGATATTCCTGAGCTGGCGTGCAAGGCTCCCCCAAGGGCCAGGACCACAGAAGGGGACAAGACAGCCCCTGTACGCACAGGGCTAATGTTTAGACAATCCTGCATGAATAAATACATATATAATATGACATCTGGTTGTTGAATGCCATGGCAGGAGTAGGGGGAGCTGGGTGACAGCGGGTGTGGCTTGGCCACTGCTTTTGTGCCTCAGTTTTCTTGAAAAAAGCAAGGGGGAGGCTGGGGCTTTGTGACAGTCTGGGCAAGGAAGAGGTCCAGGGCACCTCTATCCGCAACACCCATCCTGCCCCCAGCCTCTGCTCTAACCCTTCCAAAGGGAGACTCCTCCCATGGGGGCAGACCCCTGTAAGCCTGGGACGTGTCCTCGGCTGACCTCGTGGTCTGGCTGCAGCTCACACCCCGGACAACTCCTTCATGGGCTTCGTGTCCGAGGAGCTCAACGAGACAGAGAAGCAGCTCGTCAAGGGAGGCAAAACCAGCAACATGGCCGTGGTGTACGGCAAGGAGGCCAGCATCTGGAAGGTGAGCCCCTGATTCGACCCTAGGAGCTCACCCTTTCGGGACCCAGCTCCCGTCCACTTCCAGCCCTGGACAGCAAAAAGCTTCCCCTGCTGAGGGGTCAGCAAAGAGAGCTCCTTCGGACCAGTTTTGGGGAGAGGCCCAGCCTGGCAGTGCCTAGCTCATCCCTCTCTCTCACTCCACTCTTTGCAACAAGCTCAGCGGTACTTTATGGGGCTGTGACGCTTCTCCGTCCAACCCGTCCTCTTCCCCCCTCCCCCTCCCCACCCCCGGTCCATCAGCAAACACAGACCAGCCAAAGGAGCACACGGAAGACTTGGGGATCTGGTGGGTAGGAAACAGAGGGGAAGACTGGAGAGAATTAAGGGTTAGAGCCTCATCTTCAGGGCTGGGTCCCCAGGGAAACTGCCTGTTGAAGCTGACCTGCTCTCTTTCCGCTTTCCTTTGTGCTTCCTGGTGTCGAGGCAGCTCCAGGTATGATGACTCTACTGCATCCTCCTCTCGCCTCTCCACAGGGTCCCCCTGATCTGGGCTTTTTGGGGTGTCTGGCTTCTGTGCATGGACCACGGTGGGAAAGAGGTTCCAGAAGGGCTCTTCCCTACTTGGGGAGAGGAAGACACCCTGGGGGTCAAGATCCAGCTTGGGCTGCCATGAGGGTTAGAGCTCCTGGGGCAGGTGACTGACCTGAAGCCAGTGACAGGTGATGAGAGTTCATCCCAGAGATACTGGGAAGTACCTGCATCCTGTGTGTGGCCTGTGATGTGACCATTTATTTATTTTACTTTAATGAGAGAGAGATATAGAGAGAAAGACAGGGCTGGGTGGTGGCTCACCTGATTGAGCGCACTTGTTAGAGTGTACAAGGATCCGGGTTTGAGTCCCTGCTCCCCACCTGCAGGGAGAAAGCTTTGCAAGTGGTGAGGCAGTGCTGCAAGTGTCTCTTTCTCTCTCTCTCCCTCTTTATCACCTCCTTCCCCCTCGATTTATGGCTGTCTTTATTTAATAAATAAAGATAATTAAATAAAAAGAGAGAGGAAAAGACTAGAACACTGTTCTGCTCTGTCATATGGTGGTACTGGGAATTGAACCTGGGACATCAAAGCCTCAGGTATGAGAGTCTTTTGCATAACCATTAAGCTGTCTCCCCAACCCATGACCATTTATGTAATGGTGCCTACACCTGCTGAGCTGGAACTAGGTGCTACTGTCACAGGAAAGCCCCAAATAATAGTGCTGCCAAGTAGATGGGATTATGGGGTTGTATAGATGACCCTCCAACAACATGGGCTTAGGGACCTGATTCTCCCTGCAGTCAAAATTCTTGGCATCCTGGAGAGATTGGTTGTAGGGCCCCCTCCCCCCGACCCTTCTCCTTCAAGCCACCCAAACCTGCTTGTGTCGAGTCCCTTCTTGCCAGTCCTTCTCATCTGTGGGTTCACCTGTGAGTGCAGAGCGCACAGACGGGAAACAGTTGCAAATCAGTGGACAAATCAGTGCCGTCCAAACAGGCTGTTGAGAGCCAGCTGTGTATTTTCTGTCCTACTTGCAAATGCTAGGAAGATGTATCTGTTCAGGGCTGGTGGGCACCTCCTGGGGGCTCTTTTCACCCTACTAGCCCTCCTTTAGTTTACACCCACGCCCACACGCACACTCATACACACAGTCTTCCCTCATGGTTTAAGATGGGTGTGGCAATTTCAATCATTGCCAGCACCTGCCCTCCAACTGTCAGGAAAGGGACAGGACAGAGAAGGTAGTTGTTTGGGGCCATCACCCTGTTTCTCCCTCGTGCTGCTCTCGGGCTCCACCTCAGTCCCGTAGTCATGCATGCCCAGTTTCAGAGGATGCTGGAAATGGCTCTGCTAGGCAGCCATGTGCCGGGCTCAGATGTGTCTATGCCAAGGAAGTGGGGGGAGAGGAAAAAGACAAGTTACCCTGAAAGAGCAGCAGCAAGATTCACACTGACTTCTCCACAGAAGCGCTAGCAGCCAGAAGACAATAGAATGCTTCCCGAGCACTGAGAGAACACCGCCATATTCAGACTCTGTGAGCAGCAAGGATTGCCTTCGAAGATGAAGGTGGAATAGAAGCATTTTTAGAAAAGTTAAAAACAGAGCAAGCCCAGGCTGAGGCTGTAGAAGGATAATGATCACAGATGGAAGCTCAGAGGTGTAAGAAAAAACACAGAATAGTGAAAAAGGACAGTGTATGGAAATGAAGACCAGCTGCACGAAACAATACTCTCTTATATTTTAGGCTATACAGTATTTTGAGGGAATTAAAATACAATTTGCATATGTAAGTGGAGCATGAAATTAAAGCATTTTAAAGATTTTTAAAGATTCTTTTATTACCTAATAAAAAGCAAAACTATCGATTTAGACTTTGCGAAGTCGAGGCTGCGTGGTATAACTAATATAGCTTTTGAGAGAATATAGGGAGTGATTTATTAGCTAAAAGAGGTGGAGTTAAAAAGGTGTGTTTTTAAAGAGGGCTAAAATATAGAGGGAAAAACACACGGGACTGATGCAAAGTAAAAAAGAGAAAAAGAACTACTTGTCATAAACTGAATCTGCTCATAGAAATATTCAAATAAAGGAGGCCAGGTGGGTGGTCCAGAAGGTGGTGCAGTAGATAAAGCACTAGATTCTTGACCATGAGGTCCCAAGTTCAATCCCCGGCAGCACATGTACCAGAGTGATATTTGGTTCTTTCTCTCTCTCTCTCTCCTATTTTTCTCGTGAATAAATAAATTCTTTAAAAAGGGGGGGGCAGGTGGTGGTGCACCAGGTTAAATGCATATAGTATGAAGCACAAGGACTGGTGCAAGGATCCTGGTTTGAGCCCCCGGCTCCCCACCTGCAGGGGAGTCACTTCACAAGCAGTGAAGCAGGTCTGTAGGTGTCTATCTTTCTCTCCCCCTCTCTGTCTTCCCTTCCTCTCTCGATTTCTATGTCATATCCAACAACAACAACAGCAATAACAATAATAACAAGTGCAACAAAAATGGCCACCAGGAGCAGTGGATTCCTGGTGCTGGCACTGAGCCCCAACGATAACCCTGAAGGAAAAAATAATAAATAAATGAATGAAATATTCAAATCAAGGAGATTAAGAAAACACCAAGAACCTCCTTGATTCCCACACTGCAAAATCCTCAGCCTTCTGTGTTGCTGTGTGCCAGGTGCACATGTATGTCCCCCCATTTCTGCACACTGTGAGGTGCGGGTCACACATTAGCAAATTAATTCCACAAGGGAGCAAACCCAGGTATTAAAGGTTCAAGCAGCAAGCCAGGATCTAAACCCACATAAGCCTCCAGAGCTGGGGCATTAACCAGACTTTGCCCAGAGTGCCTGGTTACGATCCTTAGGTAGCAGAGAGAAGCTCTGGGGGCAGGGCCTGGACTGAGACGCCATGGGCATGGGGAGGACCCAGGAGGTCGCTCTCAGCCATGTCACCTGAGTCACACCAGGTGATTGCTGGGAGGTCAGAGAGCGATGCCAGGGCTCTGGGGAGGGGCAGCGTAGACTGCCAACTGCCTTGACCAGAAAAACATTGTTATGAAACCATCCCAAAAGAATGAGAGGTTATGAAATCTGAGCAGCAAAAAGGGTTTATCTCTAGCCTCTGTGATAGCCAGGAGCAAGACTGTTGAGCAACAGACTTCAAAGAAGCTGCTTTCCAAAACAGAGCGAGAGACCTTTGGGCTGGTCTTTATGACCGAATGGAGTCAGAGGTAGTTGGGTGGAGAGAAAAACAGCAGCATCCTGGGATGAGTGCTGTTGTGAATCCGGGGGAGTAGGCGGCAGAGAATATAGGAGACAGGGTGGCTTCGGGTCAGGCAGACATCACATGATCCCTGTGGGAGTGGCAGCCAGGACCCAGGGGGAAGGTTGGTGATGCTTGTGCTGAGGAACATTGTCTTCTTCTGGAGGCGAAGACCTGGGTGCTCTTGTTTTATTCAAAGTTGAATTCCTAGGGAGCAGGAGGGAGGGACAGGAATAAGGCAACTGAGTCAGGCATAGGGCAAGCCTCTTCTTGCAGCTCAAGAAATGTTCCAGACATCAGAAAAGAGGGAAGTGCTGGATTGAAGACCCCACCAATATGTCCTGGAGCTCAGCTTCCCCAGAGACCCACCCTACTAGGGAAAGAGAGAGGCAGACTGGGAGTATGGACCGACCAGTCAATGCCCATGTTCAGCGGGGAAGCAATTACAGAAGCCAGACCTTCTACCTTCTGCAACCCACAATGACCCTGGGTCCATGCTCCCAGAGGGATAGAGAATGGGAAAGCTATCGGGGGAGGGGGTGGGATATGGAGATTGGGTGGTGGGAATTGTGTGGAGTTGTACCCCTCCTACCGTATGGTTTTGTTAATTAATCCTTTCTTAAATAAAAAAAAAAAAAATTAAAAAAAAAAAAAAGAAAAGAGGGAAGTGTCCTTGAAGAGAAGGGTTTTTTGTTTTGTTTTTTGGTCAGGGGTAGAGAAAGAGCTCACAGGTAGGGCTGTGCCTTTCTATACACATGACCCAGGTTCCAACCCTCACACCACATGGGAACACCACAGCACCTGAGGAAGCACCAGTGCTGTGGCTGTCCTCTCTCGCTTTATCTCTCTACCTGAATGAAAATGCAACCCTGGAATAGTCAAACCGGACACGTGGGAGGCCCTGGCTCTGCACAGAGAAAAGAACGGCTTCTCAGATGATAGGCAGCCAGCTGATGGATAAGTTGTGAAATCAGTTCAGGGCTCTGGTTTTTCTTTTATCTTTTCACTGAGGTACATCTGGCAAAGAGAATCATATTATGTGATGATTACCACAGTCAAGCTAACGAACCTATTCGTTAATTCATAGAACATCTTTTTGTCGGGCCGGGTGGTGGCGCACCTGGTTAAGCGCACACACTACAGTGCACAAGGACCCACGTTCGAGCCCCCAGTCCCCACCTGCAGGGTGAAAGCTTTGCAAGCGGTGAAGCAGGGCTGCAGGTATCTGTCTGTCTCTCTCCCTCTCTATAACCCCCTTCCCTCTTGACTTCTGGCTTTCTCTATCCAATAAATAAAAAAATAAAAAGAATATCCTTTTTCTTTGTCAGATGAGAATACAGAAGATCCACTTCTGTATTCTGGGCAGAGGCTGGATATAATGCAACCATGTTAACTCCAGCCTCTAAGCTGTGCATTCGAGCCCAGAACCTGGACGTTTGCGCCCTTTGACCCCATCTCCTCACTCCTGCTTCCCTAACCCCTGTTAACCACCTTTCTGCTCCTTGTTGCGGAGTTTGGCATTTTTAGATTCTAAGTAGAAGTGAGATTTTGCACTTTGACTAACTCAGACTTATTCCCACCCCCCCCAGCTGAGAATTTGTGTCCGTGCAACATTACAGCTCCCAAGATGTTTTGTTGTTGTTTTTTTATTTGTTCAGATAGAAAAAGAAAGGGAAGGAGAGACACCACAGCACCAAGCTTCCCCACTGGAACTCTGTTGTGGTTCCGGGCTCAAATCTGGGTTGCGCACATGGCAAGACATGCACCCTACCCAGTGAGCTATCTCTCAGGCCCCAGCAATTTTTTAAGGACTTGAGCTTTTGAAGCTGTGTTCAAAAAATCTTTGTCTAATTTTTTTTTATTTTGTGAGTTTTATATTTGAGTTTATTATCTATCTTGGATGAACCTTTGTATATTATGTGAAGTATAGATTACTGTTCTATTTTATCTTTCTGATTACTCTGCACATGAATACTCAGTGTTCCACTTGTTGAAATGACAGCCCTTCACACACAGACACCCTTTGATGAAAATCACTGGTCCATACATGAGTGGATCTATTCTCTTCCAGTGATTGTCAGTCCTGAAGCCAGTGTTACACTATTTTTTATTACTGTGGCTTTATGATAAGCCCGTTTCTTTGGTTTAGTATTTTTACTATTGGACTGTTATGCTCTGCTTATGGTGGTGCTAGGCATTGAACCTAGGACCTTGGGGCCTCAGGCATGAAAGTCTCTTCCATAAACATTATACTGCCCCCCCCCCCGCCACAGTCTATAATAAGTCTTGAAATCAGGTAATATAGGTCTGTCTACTGTCTTCTTTTTTCTTCAAAATTATTTTGTCTGTTCTAAGTTGGTTTTTGTTTGTTTGTTTCTGTTTTCTGCCTCCAGGCTTATCGCTGGGGCTTGGTGCTGCACTAAGAGTCCACTGCTCTTAGCAGCCGTCTTTCTTTCTTTTTTTTTTTTTCCCATGGTTGTTGTTGCTGCTGCTGCTATTGTTGGATACGTAGAGAGAAATTGAGAGGAGGTGAAGGCAGAGATGGGGAAAGGTAGGCACCTGCAGACCTGCTTCACTGCTGTGAAGTGACCCCCCGCCTGCAGGTAGGGAGCTGGGGGCTTGAACCAGGATCTTTGCACAGGTCCTTCCACCATGTGTGCTTAACCTGGTGCACCACCACCCAGCCCCCTGTGTTCTGAGGTCTTTGCAGATCAAAGTGACTTTGAGAATTAGTTTGTCAGTTTTCCCCAAAAGACTTCTTGGGGATTTTAGTGGCATTTCATTGGCTTCTTTTCCTTCCTCCCCTTCTGTTCTTCTTCTCTTTGTTTTTATTTTGATGTCTAGAAAGTGAATATGAACAACCTGAGGGCCAGGATGCTGCTGTCTTCCTCCAGGGAAGGTTTCCTTGGACCCTTGCCTTGTGGCTGGGACCCAGGTGACTCTGGCCACCTTAGTCCGTGATGATGAGTTGAGACTGCCCCAGCAAGGAGAGCCCAGGATCTGGTCCATCCTCCCAACCCCCATGGTCTTGAAGCTTCTTTTAAGCCAGTAACAGAGTCCAAACTTATTTCTGACCACAGCACTGAGCTCAGGGCCTGCCTGTGGGTCAGGCGCTCAGAGGCTAAGGAGCCCTAACCCTAACCCCAACTTTATTCCATAGGTGGAGGGACAGTGGAGGAATGGGTGGATGGAGGGGTTATAGGTACAGGGATCATGGAGGGAGGGAGAAAAAGAAGAAAAGGAAGGGGTCATAGGTAGAGGGGTGGGTGGGAGGATGGATGGATGGGTTGTAAGTAGATGACTGATGGGTGGAGAGATGGATGGATGGATGGATGGATGGATGGATGGATGGATGGACAGATGGACAGGTGGGATGATTAGGTGCATAGATGGCTGGAGAGAAGAGGCAGGATGAATGAATGAGGATTGAAATAGATGGCCAAGCTCCAGGAAATTCAGCATCCCCTTAGAGGTCCTTGGAAGGGCGAGCAGCTCCATTAAATATTGGTGCCTTCGGGGGGGAAAAAGCAGTTCAGGGACAGGGACTACAAATCGCCCAGACTGCTCTGGGCTAGTTCAACCTCAGCAACTTAACTGACAGGAGCTGAGGGCTGGAGAGGAACCTTGCTCAGGCTTATTTAGACTCTGGGTAACTACAGGCCTAAAATGGTGCCACATCTTCTAGCTCCCAGACCCAGCTGTCACTTCTCCCTGTTCTGCCTGCTTCACTCTGGGGCAGCTCTCACCCTTCCTTTTGTTCTCCAGGGGAAAGAGAAATTCCTGGGCATCCTGAACAAGTACATGGAGATCCATGGCACCGTGTACTACGAGAGCCAGCGGCCACCTGAGGTCCCAGCCTTTGTGAAGAACCACGGCCTCTTGCCGCAGCCCGAGTTCCAGCAGCTGCTTCGCAAGGCCAAGGTGAGTCTGCCTCACCCCTGCTCAGCTGCAGACAGGAAGGGAGCCCCCACAGTGGAAAGGGACCCAGGCTGGCCAGCAAGCTCAGGCTCTGGGGCAAGAATGTGGGCTTCCTCCTTGCACCAGGCAGCCAGTGAACTGAGTGATGTCTGGCTTTTGTAGGACAGCCTGGAATGGATCCCAGCAAGAGTTCCATGAGGCCATCAGTGTTTTATTTTGTTTTGCTTTGCTTTTGCTACCAGGGTTATCACTGGAGCTCAGTGAAATTGAGAGGGAAAAGGGGGAGATACAGAAAGACAGATACTGGGGGCCAGGCAATGGTATACCTGGTTAAGCACACATAGTACTAAGCCCCAAACCCTCACAAGGATCTGGGTTTGAGTTGTAAAGCAGGTCTGCAGGTGTCTGTCTCTCTCCCTCTCTATTTCCTCCTCCCTCCTCAGTTTTTCTCTGTCCTTTCCAATAAAATGGGAAAAATGGCCACCAGGAGCAGTGGGTTTGTTGTGACAGCACCAATCCCCAATAATAACCCTGGAGGCAAAAAGAAAGAAAAGGAAGAAAGAAAGAAAGAAAGAAAGAAACCTATAGTGCTGCTTCACTGCCTCAACGCTTCCCCCCTGTAGGTGGGCACCTGGGGACTTGAGCCCATGATCTTGTACATGATAATGTGTGCACACAACCAGGTGCACCATGGCGTGGTCCCTAGACCATCGGTTTTGACTTACTGCTGCCATGGGTTTGTGAACTGTATTCCTGGAGCAAAAACTAGCACAGTGGGCCAGTCAGCTGAGACTAGAGGGTTTCTAGTCAGTGTCAACGTCCTCTCTGGATCTTGCTATAGCTCCTTCCTTTGGGCTTCGTGCACATGTGTGTGTGTGTATACGTGTGTGTATACATATGTGTATACGTGTGTGTATACATGTGTGTATACATGTGTGTGTATACGTGTGTGTGTGTGTGTGTGTTTAGTCGACCTTTGTGCAGTGAGTACCCTGACTGACCTTACATGACATCCCTGGATTAAGAATCATTTGAGGACCCTTCAGGAGTCAGTCCATGAGGGCTTCTTACACAAGGCAGATGCTAAAGGAACTTTTTTTTTTAATTTCTGTATTGGGGGATTAATTGTTTGCAGTGGACAGTAAAATACAATAGTTTGTACATGCATAACATTTCCCAGTTTTCCACATAACAATTCAACTGCCCCCAGGTCCTCCTCTGCCTTCATGTTTCAGGATCTGAGCCCTTCCCCCACACCAGAGTCTTAATTTAGTGCAACTCCGATCCAAGTTCTGCTTAGCGTTTTCTCTTCTGTTCTTATTTTTCAACTTCTGCCTATGAGTGAAATCATCCCATATCCATCCATTTCTGACTTACCTCACTTAACGTGATTCTGAAGGAACATTTTTTAAGATGAGAGTCAAGGTCCTTTGAGGTCAGTTGTAGCTCTAAACCCTTCCCAACTGAAGACCCTCACTCTTCTCTTTCCCTTTCCAGAGTCATAGCCTAGTAGAGCCACAAGAGACCATTGATGTCATGTAGTCAGAGGTCCTCATGTTACAAGTGGAGAGACCAAGGCGTAGAGACAGGAAGCAGTGCAGCTGACCTGGGACACCCTCTGCCCACACCCCAGCCCTTAGCCTTGCTCCAGCTTCCCAGGGCTCCAGAACGGGGCTGCCCAGCCTGCCCTGACCATGTGCACCTTCCCACAGCTCTTCATAGGGTTTGGCTTCCCCTACGAGGGCCCTGCACCCCTGGAGGCCATCGCCAATGGCTGCATCTTCCTACAGTCCCGCTTCCACCCACCGCACAGCTCCCTCAACCACGAGTTCTTCCGAGGCAAGCCCACCTCCAGGGAGGTGAGTGGGCCACCTGGGGGGCCTCACTGAGCTTCCTGGAAGAGGGACAGGTGAAGGAGTGCTGAGACAGGTGGGTGGGGTGCCCCTTGACCCGACCCTGTGGGCACAGTAGATGCTCCTGTCCCTGCCTCCAGGTGTTCTCCCAGCATCCCTATGCAGAGAACTTCATTGGCAAGCCCCACGTGTGGACGGTGGACTACAACAACTCGGAGGAGTTTGAGGCAGCCATCAAGGCCATTATGAGGACCCAGGTGAGACTCAGGTCTCGAGAACACTGCCACTAGCCCATATTGTAGGCATTCAGGAAAAAGAGGAAGAAAGAAAAGAAGGCAGGAAGGGTGAGAGGGAGGAAGAGAAGGAGGAGGGAGGGAGGGAGGGAGGGAGGGAGGGAGGGAGGGAGGAGCCCTTTTTGTGAGTTCAGATTTGCAGGCCTGGGTTGGCAAATTTGAACATTATCCCCAATGTCTGTATGTTAGAGAGGAGGGGGCTGGGAAGACAACATAATGGTTATGCAAAAAGACTTGTTCCTGGGGTACCAAGTGTCCTAGGTTCAATCCCCAGCACCACCACATACCAGAGTTGAGCAGTACTCTGGTATAAAAGGCGGGGGCGGAGATTAGCGGAGAAAAATGTCTGTGTGCCGTGAGCAGCGTGCACAGCCTGGCACGGCAGCCTCTGATCCAAACTCCCTTGTTGGGTGTCTCTGAGGGCCAGGCCTGTAAGGGCACCCAGCACAGGTTGGGTACTGTGTGTTTCCTGAATGAATACATGACGTCTCTTTGAACTCGCTCTTGCTGTGGGTCTGTGGCCTTTCAGGACCTAAACTATAACACGCATAAAGTCTATCTGGAGCTCTTGTTAAAAATGCCAGTTTGGATCCAGAATCCTGGGGATGGGGCTAACAGCTATGTTTCTGGGGGTGGCACCATGGTGCCGGCTTCTGAGCAGCAAGGAGGGACAGTCAGCAGACACCTTCAGGAGCGGGTGAGGCTCCACAGCTCGCCTCCCTGGGCCCCTTGGTAGCCTCTCATGGCCCTGTTGCTTTCTGGTCCCTTCACCAGTAGTGAGGCTCTGCACCTGCTTCACACTATAGTTCAGACACCAGATGGGGCCAAGCTTACCCCTCTCCTCTGCCCAGTGTCCCCTCCCTGCCATGCGGTGCTGAGTCACCTTTTCTGGGGGGACATGCCACCTGAGTAAGCTCGTGGGTCTGGCTAAAATGGGGTGGTTAGGCTTGGTGGGAGCAGGACTGCCACCAGCAAGCAACAGACAGATGGTTCCTTCAGTAGGGGAGAGCCAGGCATTAGAGGACATGCAGCTGGCCGGTGGGGATGCTGCCCAGGCACCCATAGGCACTGCCCTGGGCTGGGTTACCCCCATCCTTGAGGTCTGTGAGGCTTCTCTTTAGTTCAGATCCATGCCTGGCTATCCTGACCCTCATACAGGGTGGCACCGTTTGTTTGATTGATTGACTGATTGACAGGACAGAAAGAAATAGAGAAAGAAGGGGGAGACAGAGATGGAGAGAGAGAGACACGTGCAGCCCTGCTTTACTCATGAAGCCTCTCCCCACCCCCATAGGTGGGGAGGGAGGGCTTGAATGCAGGACCTTGCGCATGGCAATGTACATTCTACCAGTGTGCCACCACCCAGCCTCTCCTGGCATCTGGTTTTATAGGACTAGGTATGTCCTTGGAGCCTGATTTTTTTTTAATTTAATATTTTACCTGTTGTTGCCCTTGTTGTTTTTCATTGTTGTTGTAGTTATTATTGTTGTTATTGATGTCGCTGTTGTTGGATAGGACAGAGAGAAATGGAGAGAGGAGGGGAAGACAGAGAGGGGGAGAGAAAGATAGACACCTGCAGACCTGCTTCACCACCTATGAAGCAATTCCCCTGCAGGCGGGGAGCTGGGGGCTTGAACTGGGATCCTTATGCTGGTCCTTGTGCTTTGCGCCACGTGCACTTAACCCGCTGCACTACCGCCCGACTCCCAATTTTTTTTTTATTACCTCCACAGCTATCACTGGGGCTTGGTGCCTGCAGGATGAATCCACTTGCCCAGGCAGCCATCCCCCCCACAACACCACCTTTTATATTTTTTTAATTAGATAGGACAGAGAGAAATTGAGAGCAAAACGGGAGAGATAGGGAGAGAGAGAGAGAGAGAGAGACCCACCTGCTGTACTTGTTTCACTGCTCATGAAGCACCTGCCCCACCCCCCACAGGTCGGGAGCTGGGCTCCAACTGGGGTCTTTGTGCATGGCAATGTCGCACTCGACCAGGTGCACCACCACCCGACTTCCTGGCAACTGAACTTTGAAACAAACCCTAGGGGGCTCTGATCATCCCAGGTAGGAAGCAGGTTCAGGGACAGTTGGCCAAGGCTTAGCATGAGTGACGGACACTGTGGAGGAGGTAGCTTCTCTCTGGGACTTTGAGCCTGGCTGCTGGAGCTGGGGTGGAGGACAAATTGGGGGGGGGAGGAAGGGGAGTCCTGCCGCCCTCTGACCTTAGTTTGCAGCTGGCATCTCCATCAGGTGAGCCCAGTCAGGGGGAGGGAGTAGTGATGGCAGCGCTGCCCCCCCCCCCCACTATCTTTATCCAGGTGCCCTCCCCAGCAGGCCCCACACCTCTGCCCTGTCCAATCACGGTCACCCCTGTAACTAGACTGAATGTGGGTGGTTTCCAGGCAGCCTGGCTCCTTAAGCAGGAGATTCGTGGCAGGAGGCACTGGTGGCTTGAGCTCCCCACCCCCACCCTGCCTTGGCCTGGCCTGTGAGAGTTCAGCGGCACCAGGGGGTCATGAAGAAGAGGCTGGAACAAGCAGGGGATTGTCTCTCCTCTAGGCATTTATTTTATTTTATTTTTATTTTTATTTCTTTATTGGAGAATTAATGTGTTACATTAGACAGTAAATACAATAGTTTGTACATGCATAACATTTCCCAGTCTTCCACATAACAACACAACCCCCACTAGGTCCTCTGTCATCCTTCTTGGACCTGTGTTCTCCCCACCCACACACCCCAGAGTCTTTTACTTTGGTGCAATACGCCAATTCCAGTTCAGGTTCTACTTGTGTTTTCTTTTCTGATCTTGTTTATCAACTTCCAGGCATTTATTTTTTTATTTATAACCTGGGCTTGAAGTCTCTGTCCCACAGGACACCCCCGAGGCTTTGGGAGAACATCAGAGCAGATGCTGGGCTGCCAGTGAACCTGGGGGACGGGGTGGTACTGGGCTGTGGGGACAGGGCGTAGCAGTTACTTGAGGCCCCTGAACCTTTGGTCTCCTGGGTCCCTGGGCACTCAGACCTGCTCACTCATGGCTCTGTGGACAGGCTGCCAGGGTGGCTTAGTGGGGCCTGTCCCAAGGATCCTTTTGGTGGCCGGGGCTAGTTCCCAGGCTAGTAGTGGCCACTGCTTCCCAGGGACCCACCCCAGTGTGAATGTTGGGGTATCCTGGCCAGAGTGCCCAGGGCTCGCCTCCTGCCCTCCAAGGGACCTTGTTGTCATCTGCTATGGGTCAGAGGAGAGCTTGCAGGTTTGGACTAAATGTGGGGTTTTCCCACTTGGACTCAAAACTCCTTAATGTCTGGAACTGCAGGCAGGAAAATGGCCTGTGTAGGAGATGGACAGGGCCAGGTGTGGGGCTTGTGCATGCAGACACACACACACACACACACACACACACACACAAACACACACACACGGGAATGGTGAGGCATACACACACACACACACACACACACACACACGGGAATGGTGAGGCATACACACACACACACACACACACACACACACGGGAATGGTGAGGCATACACACACACAGACACACACACACACACAGGAATGGTGAGGCATACACACACACACACACACACACGGGAATGGTGAGGCATACACACACACACACACACACACACACACACACGGGAATGGTGAGGTGAGGTATTAGGCTGAAAACAGCCTTTCTCTGAGTCTGGAATGTGTCTCCCCCACATCCCACTCCCTGCTCCTACCTCCTTCCATGGTGGCTGGACCTTGGGGGTTAATGCCAGGGGCAGAGAATAATGGTCAAATAAGAAGAGTGGGGAGGTGGTCCGTGTGATGGTGCAGTGGATAAAAGCATTGGACTCTCAAGTATGAGGTCCTGAGTTTGATCCTTGGCAGCACATGTACCAGAGTGATGTCTGCTTTCATCTCTCACTCTCTCAAAAAAAGAAAAAAGAAGAGTTATCCACACCTAGAAGGTGGATGTCTCCTCTACCTCCTCTTCTCTTTATGGCCCTTGTCCCCGGACCCCAGATATTTAAACAGTGTGTGGCTGGTTCCTGCACATGTGTCCTACGTTCCTGCCAGGTGCCTGGAGTTGGCTGGGCGCATTCCGCCCAATCATTCCTTTCCATGAACAGTCCTTGTCTGTGGGGAGGGTGCTGCAGGCAGAGCAGGGACACTGTTTCCTAAGTGCTTACTGTATACCAGGCTGTGCAGGTGTAGGTGCCAGGGGAGGAAGTCTGGGTGCCACCAAGGGCAACAAGGTGGGTTCAAAATGGACATCCTGGAGGAGGAGGATGTAGCTCTCGGTGTTGTGCAGGTGGTCCGGCAGGGCACGGAGCACTGTGCTTTACAGAGACACATGGAGCTCTGGGAGGGCTGAGTGATAGCCACCTGGTTAAGTACACGATACCATGCTCAAGGACCCAGGTTTGAGCCCCCAATGCCCTCTTGCAGAGGAGAAGCCTCACAAGTGGTGAAGCGGTGCAGCAGGTGGATCTGTCTCCCCTCCTCTCTCTCTCTCTCTCTCTCTCTCTCTATATATATATATATATATATATATATATCTGTCCCCTCTTAATTTCTCTCTGTCCTATCAAATAAAGGGGGAAAAAGACACCAAGCCCTAGTAATGTCCCTGGTGGCAATAAGAAGAGGGGAGGGGTGGGGAGGGGAGGGAGGAGGGAAGGGAAGGGAAAGGGAAAGGGAAAGGGAAAGGGAGGGAAGGGGAGGGAGGGAAGGGAAGGGAAGGGAAGGGAAGGGAAGGGAAGGGAAGGGAAGGGAAGGGAAGGGGGAAGGGGAAGGGGAAGGGGAAGAGAAGGGAAGGGAAGGGAAAGGGAAGGGAAAGGGAAAGGAAGGGAAGGGAAAGGGAAAGGGAAAGGGAAGGAAAGGAAAGGAAAGGAAAGGAAAGGAAAGGAAAGGAAAGGAAAGGAAAGGAAAAGGGAAAGGAAGGGGAGGGGAAGGGAAGGGAAGGGAAGGGAAGGGAAGGGAAGGGAAGGGAAGGGAAAGGGAAGGAAGGGAAAGGAAAGGAAAGGAAAGGAAAGGAAAGGAAAGGAAAGGAAAGGAAAGGAAGAGGAGGGAGGGGATGAGAGAGAGGAGGGGAGGAAAGGAAGGAGAGGAAAGAGGGGAGAGAGAGGAGGGGAAGGGAAAGGGGAGGCTCTCTGGAGAGAGATGCCACCCAGTCTCCACCCCCAGAGCCCAGCCCAGCACAGCCAGCAGCAGGTCTGGAGCTCCAGGTGGGGGGGGACCCACGGCAGCTGTCACCCCCCCCCCCACAGGTTGACCCCTACCTGCCCTACGAGTATACCTGTGAGGGAATGCTGGAGCGAATCCATGCCTACATCCAGCACCAGGTAGGTGGGCCCTAGGCTCTCTGTCCCACAGCGGTGAAGAACCCACCCCAAGTCCCATCAGACCAGAGAGAGGGGCTGCCTCCACTGAGATCCCTGAAACCCCCTCTCCCACTGGTCTCCAGTGCCTCTCTCGCTCGCTCGCTTGCTCGCTCGCTCACTCTTTCTCTGTCAGTGAGCTTAGAAATAGGCAAGGAAGCCCAGGGTCCTCTTCCAGAGCCCCAATGTCATAATCTAGAAATACAAGCTCTGTTCTTTTACCTTATTAAAAATATATAAAAAGGGCAAGAGTTTGGTAATTGATTGCAGGAGTGGGAGATGGGAGATGTGGGAGGTACCTCAGCTCCCACCAAGAGTCAGTTGGTGAGATTGGGTTGGAGAAACTGGAAGGAGGGATGGCTGTTGGAAAAGCAGGAGTCCTCACCTCAGCTTCCCCTGCCCTCCCCCCAATTTGAGCTCATGCTCCCATGAAACCTGGAAATGAGCTCAGAGCTCTGCTGAGCTGTGGACCTAGGGTGGGCTGTGGTGTCACTATCAGGTATTCAGACATGCAGCAGTGAGGCCTGAGAGAGTGGTTCTAGGCCATTAAATTGGAGATGAGAAGGGTGGAGCCCCCAGAAGGGAGGACGTGTTGGGGTCATAAGTACAGTAGTGCAGGGCAGTGGGTAGTACAGGGCAGAAGCCAGAACCCAGAACACTCAGCCCAGTGGCCTGTAGGGCCTGTATCTGCATGAAGCTGGAAGAAAGCCTCATTTGGGCCAGGAGCTGGCTGAGCAACTATGCCAAAGACATGGTGCCCTGGGCCCCAGGCAGGAAACCCTGAGCCTGGTACAAGCGTGACCAGCAGAAAAATGCCAAGGAGGGACAACAGGCAGACAGACCTGAGTTCAAATGCCACGTGTCATGCAGCCATTAGATCCTGGGCTGGTTCCTTGACCTTGAGCCTCATTCCCCCTCTCCCCCAATTGCTGGTGACCCACTGGGACCTTGCTGGGTGGACCTGCAGCAGGACGGAATGAGATAACACAGGAGTCTGCCCAGCATCCAGACAGCTGCCATCAGAGCTGTGCTATCTGGCCCCTCCTCCCCACCTTAGCTCCACACAGAGCCATCTATTCCCCCTTCCTAACACTGCTTTCCTCTTGGCAGGACTTCTGTGCAGCCCCAGACTCTGCCCTGCCAGCTACAAAGGCCCTGCAGAGCCCCTTTGTCCTGGCTCCTAATGCCACCCATCTTCAGTGGGCCCCAAACGCCAGCCTGGCCCCCAGGGCCTGGCCCCCAGCGCACTCTCTCCAGGCCTGGCTGGCCGACGTGGGGAGGGCCTGCACAGATGCCTGCCTGGACCGCGGGCTGGTCTGCGAACCCTCTTTCTTCCCCTTTCTCAACAGTCAGGACACCTTCCAAAAGTGAGTGAGCTCCAGCTGGTACAACCCACCTCCTCTGTGGCCCTGGCCCTGCCAGCACTGGGGCATGGGGGGGTTGCTGATGCAGGAAGTTTTCAGAAGGGGGTTCCCAGGCATGTGTCTAGGCCCTGATCCCCAACATCATGGCAAAGCCTCAGGCCCCATTCTCTGCCCTCCCCCAGCCCCTTCCCAGCCCACTTGGGCATCTTCTAGGTCTAAACCACGAAAGCTCCTCTCTGCCCACCGCTTCTCCTCCAAGCTTCCTGGCTCAGCAGGTGGATGAAGGCTATAGTCAGTGTCCCCTGAAATTATCCCCTTCCTTGATTTTGTGATGGGCCAGGGAGGGGGATGGGCAGTGCCAGGCCAGTTACAGCCCCACCCTTTGACCTGAGAAGGCTGAGCAACACTGCCTGTGCTGTCACACCCACATCGACCACCACCCCCTGCCCCCGCCCCAGACTGCAGGTACCCTGTGACAGCACCGAGTCCGAGATGAACCACCTGTACCCTGCCTTCGCCCAGCCGGGCCAGGAGTGCTTCCTGCAGAAGGAGCCCCTGCTCTTCAGCTGTGCCGGCGCCAGCACCAAGTATCGCAGGCTCTGCCCTTGCAGGGACTTCCGCAAGGGCCAGGTGGCCTTGTGCAAGGACTGCCTGTGAGGCTCCTGCCGGCATCACCTGCTGGCCCTCCCTGCTCCAGGAGAATGCACCAGCAGATTCTGAGTCCCAGCGCCCTGGCCTCCGGACCGCTCACCTCGGCCAGCAAGCGGGCACTGCAGACACATGGGGGTGGCTCACCCAGCACCTGCGACACCTCCACGTTCTCATCCCAGTGGTGTCAGCAGGTGTGGGGCTGGGCAGAGGTCCCACTGGCCCAAAGCAGGTGGTTGGAGGCCCTTTGCTCTGTGCAAGACTAAATATGGACCAGGGTGAGAGAGGCCCTCTGCCTTCTTGGCGTCCTGTCATTCTTGGGGTGGTCCAGAGTGGGGCCTTAGGATGCAGGGAGATTATGGGGGAGACACTTGCCTATTGACCCAGCCAAGGGTCTGTGGGGAGGAAGTAATGTAGACGGGGTCAGCTGTGGCCTTTCAGCGTGTGGGCACAAGGGCAGAGGGAGGCCAAGTGCAGGGGAGCTATTTCTGCCTCTTCTTAATCCTACCCCTCCTGCTGTCCCAAACCCCACCCCACCCCCATCCTCTTATGGTGGCGACAGGGGCCACCCTGGGTTGAATTGTCCATCCTTGCCTGCCTGTCCCCACTCTCTGATTTTGGGCATGCCTCGGATCCTACCATTCGTGTCACGGGCTGCATGCTGCCCTGGCCTCTCAGAGCAGACTCTGGAACCCCAGCCTTCGTGCCTCATGCAGGCCAAGGCTTGGGGTGGGGCTCTAGCCCCTGACATTCCTGGCTACCAAGGAGCTCCCCACCCCATCACTATTGTGCCCTTGTCCTTGCCTTCAGCTCCCAGTGGCCTCCAGCCACTTCTGGGACCTGTGCCCATCTCTGCAGCATGCCCGCCTCTCTCCCCAGATGTCCCCTGTACCCTATGCCCTGTGCCCCGTGCCCAGAGTGCAGCCTAGTGGAATGGGTCAGACTCCCAGAAACACTGCCACCCCCATTCTAACCCCATTCCTGCTCTGGCCAGCCCCACCCCCCACACCAGCCTCTCTACCCTGCCAAGTGGGCAGCCAAGCCCCTCTAAGCTGGGGTGGGGGGGAGATGACCCCCACCCCTCTCTGGGCTGAAAGCAGATGCTGCCACCACCGGGGAGCCCTCTCCTGGCCTGGGCTGCCCCTGCGGCCTCTCCATGGACCTGACCTGTCTGGGGAAAGCAATAGAGACACTCTTTTCTCTCTCTTTTTTTAAAGATTTATTTCTTGAAATAATAAATATTTTATTGGGATGTGCGGTGCAAGGAGGAGCCCTGCTGTTTCTCATCTTTTCTGGAGTGCCTGGGGTTGGAGGCCTATGCAGGGTGTGAGAGCCCAGGGCCAGGCTGGTTGGGGGGAGGGGTGTAGTAAGAGGGTCCTTGTTCTGAGATGTCAAGCAGAGAACAGGCGGCATTCAGACTGCACCACTGGTTTTCTCCGTCTCTGCAAGAGACCCGCGGCCCCTCCCAGCTGCCCTGGCACTGTGACCCAGGGGCCCTGTCTGTGCCCTGGCCTGTTCCCCACCCCTCATACCCCCCCCCCAGCTGGCTCACCACAGCATCTTACAGAGAACATGGCATGTTCATGAGAACCCAAGACAAGCTAGGATTTACTGATAAAATGACACACCATCAGTGGTGTACATGCTCAGTAGTCCGGCCAGGTTGGTAGGATTAGACCCTCATTTTACAGCTGTGAAAACTTCAGCACAGAGAGTTCAAGTAATTTGCCCAGGGCCATACAGCTTAGAAACAGTGAGCTGGGGTTCTTCATGAAGTGGGTGGTGGTGGGGGGGTGTCATTTCAAATTTACTGTAGGGTCAGATGACCCATGGGAGACAGCCCAGCCTGGTGTGCCCCTCCCCTTCCCCTAGTGTGCACGCCTGGCCCTGTGCAAGCCTGGGTTCGAGATGCTCTAGAGAAGGGACTTCTTGCCAGCAGTTCTCACCTAGGTGCAAGGTGGTGCTCCCTGCAGGGATCTGGGACTATTATTTCTTGGGTGGATCTAGCTGGCATCTCCTGGGTGGAGGCCAAGCCAGTTTCCCACCTGCCTGGTGTGACCAGAGTGTCAACAGCACTGAGGGAGGGAGGGCTCGGGGCCAGGGCTTCTCACGTGTTAGCAGCTGAGTCACCAGATTGTGGTATGAAAACACAGCTTGCTGATTCTGTAGGTCTGGGGTGGGGCCTGGGAACTAAGTCTTTAAAAATATATATATATATTTTTTAATTTCTTTATTGGGAAATTAATGTTTTCCATTCGACAGTAAATACAATAGTTTGTACATGCAGAACGTTTCTCAGTTTACCATATAACAATACAACCCCCACTAGGTCCTCTGTCATCCTTCTTGGACCTGTATTCTCACACACACACACAATATATATATATATATATATATATATATATATATATATATATTTCTTAAAGAAAAGAGAGAACAGAGCACTGCACAGCTCTGGCTTATGGTGGTACGGGGATTGAACCCGAGACTTTGGAGCTTCAGGCACGAAGTCTTTTTGTATAATCACTATGCTATCTCCCTAGCCCCTGAGAAAATATTTCTGTAGCTTCAAGATGCCCAGTTTGTGACGGTTTATTACAACCAACACAGGAAACTACGTTAGAAGTGGTTTGATTTCTCTGCCACTAGAGACGCTAAGAGCTCCAGTCCAGGGTTGCACCACACCAACCTCCAACGCTGCCCCTTTCAGACCCTAGAGCCCAACCCACTGTTGTTCAGAAAAGCTCCATGCTTGCTCAGTGAAATACCCAAGGTAATAGAATGCTGGCTCCCCAATAACGCCCACAGCACAGCCCTCAGGGCACTTGGGGAGCCGCCAGTGGGAGGGGAGAGCAGAAGAAGCCAGGCCATCCCTCCAAGCCTGATTTACAGGTTGCTGCTGGTCTGCACCCCTCCTGTTCTGTTCAGCCTTAGATCACCTCCCTTTGTGTCTGCTAAAAATAGCCCAGGCCCCAACTCCTGCATATATTTGAATATTGGGCTCTGGTGACAATGTGACTCTGGAGAAGCCGTGCAGCTGATTCCCCATGGCTGGCTGGAAGTGAACGATGGCAGACCATTTGCTCTCAGCGACCTCAGGCAACCCTGACTGTCTAAGCCAGGCCTCCAGCCACCTTCCCCATCAGACCCTCGGTGGTGGTGGGGCTTTCGGCAGGGACTCCCCGGTACTGGGTGTCATTGGGCTCTTGACTTTAGAGAGCTGGAACTAGGTCCTATAATGGTCCCCCACCTGGTGCCCTCAAAAGGCAGGGTGACAGAGTAGGTAGAGGTGATGAATTACTAGCCTCATCTAAGCTGAATGTTCATATTCTCATTTCTCAACATTAAAAAACCCCCAGAGCATGATTCTGGTATGTTCAGTGCCAGGGATTGAACCTGGGGCCTCAGGCATGCCAGTTCTGCACTTTACCTACTAAGCCACCTCCAGAGCTGCACTTGTTTCCCATCTTGTTCCCCCTCACCACATTGTTCACTCATTCATTCACTAGCACAAGCACTCAGTGGGTTGCTTGGCCCAGTTATCCAGTGTCTCCCACCAAGCACCCATGTGTCCAGGGCCTGAGCTGAATGGGGCACCAGAACCTTCCCAGACCCGATGATGCTTGTTTCTCTCTCAGCCATTCTGGAAACTCTTCAGCCAGCGTCCCCTCAACTGTGCCTGTTCCCCAGAAGCAGGACAGCCTCCTCCTGGACTGGTGCCTTCTGTTGGCCAAGTCTCCCGGCCTTGCAGACCACTCTCTCCTTTCTTCACCATACTCTTGTTTCCATGTCTAGCTTCCTTTAGGAAGTGGGGCCTCTCCTATCTGTCTGGACCTCGCTGTTTATAGCAGTCTTATTTTCTGGCATTTTGTAGAGAAAAGTTTTCCAGTTACCTGGGCTGAAAAAGACTTAAGTTGGTTAATTTCCCAGGAGAATTTACATTCAAAGAGTGACTACTCTTGGCGGGGGTGGGGTGGGGGGGGAAACGAAGAGCTTAAGCCTTGGAATCAGATGACTCAAACTCTTTTTGACAACTGTCACTAGCTGGAGCCCTGAAAAACTCACGTCTCTCAACTTGAGTCCCAACCTCTAGTTAAATGTGAGCACTGGAGAGCAGAGATAGCATACTAGTTATGCAAAAAGACTCACACACCTAAGGCTCCAAGGTCTCAGGTTCAGTCCCCGTCACCACCACAAGCTGAGCAGTGCTCTGGTAATAGATAGATAGATAGATAGATAGATAGATAGATAGATAGATAGATGATAGATAGATAGATAGATAAAATTATTATTATAGAAATGTGCACACTATTAGTAGTCTATGACTGCTGTGGCTCTTGACAACAAACTTAAGAGGTATAAAACAACATGTAGGGGGCTGGGTGGTGGCATACCCAGTTAAGTACACATAGTACTATGCACAAAGACCCAGGTTCGAGCCCCCTGAGTGGTGAAGCAGGTCTGCAGGTGTCTGTCTTTCTCTCACTTCTCAAGTTCTCTCTGTCTTATCCAATAAAATAGAAGAAACAGAAAAGAAAACAAGGGAAAATATGGCAGCCAGGAGCAATGATTCCTAGTGCTAGCGCAGAGCTCCAGTGACTGGAGGCAAAATTAATTAATTATATTTAATTTAGTAAAACAGCATATGCATTGATCTATCAAGAGAGCTCACCTGGGAGAAGTCTAATGTTCTGTGCACACAACCCAGGATCAAGTGTAGCTCACACTGCATTGGGGAAACTTTGGAGCTGTGGTTCTCTCTCTTTCTCTCTGTTTCTCTTTTTTTCTTATCGTTATTTATTTACTGGATGGAAACAGAGAGAAATTGAGAGGAAGGGCAGACAGAAAGAGGAAGAGAGACAGAGATACCTGTAGCCCTGCTTCACCACTTACGAAGCTTTCCCCTTGCAGGTGGGGACAGGAGGCTTGAACCCAGTCCTTGTGCACTGTAATGTGTGTGCACCACCACCAGGACCTTTCTCTGTCTTTTGTTATATCTAGAAAGTCAGGCTGAAACAGTGAAGCCCCAGTGACAACCAAAAAAAGAGAATAAAAATCTATTTATTCACTAGGTGCTAGTATTATTGTCAGTCTAAAGAAGCAATCCAAAAAGAGTCTCAAGGTTCAAATCAAGGTGTCCACAGGGCTGTGGTGCTTCTGGTGCCCCAGGGGAGAATCCCTGTCTGGTCTTACACAGCTTCTAAGGTCTTCTCCATCCCTGGGCTCGGGGCCCCACCAGAGGTTCAAAGCCAACAGGCTTCAGGAACCGTCTCATGTCTGGAGAGTGGCCAGCACAGAATCGAGTGGAGGTCTAGGTAAGAGCTAATATTGCAGTTCAGATTCAAAGGCTGTCTGGTGGCAGACTTTTCTTTCTCAAAAGAGAAAGTTGTCATTCGCTTGGATGAGGCCTACCACCCACATTGTAGTGGGCAGGCTACTTGCCTCAAAGTCCACCTCCATGAACATGAATCCCATCCAGTCATACAGATGTTCAGAATGATATTTCATCACATACCTGGGCGCTGAGAAACAGCCAAGTACAGATACGCAACCAACCACCACATAATGTAGTATGACCTGTTTACAGGGATTAGAACATGGGGGGGGGGGAATTGCTAGGCAGTAGCTCAGCGGGTTAAGAGCACATGGCGTGAAGCTCAAGGACCCATGCAAGAATCTTGGTTGGAACCTCTAGCTCCCAACCTGTGGGGGGTGGGGGAGAGTCACTTCACAAGCAGTGAAGCAGGTCTACAGATGTCTGTCTTTCCTCTTCTCTGTCTTCCCCTTCTCTCTTGATTTCTCTCTGTCCTATCCAACAATACCAACAGCAATAACAATAACAAGGGCAACAAAATGGGGAAAGTGGCCTCCAGGAGCAGTGGATTCATAGTGCAGGCACTGAGCCCCAGGGATAACCCTGGAGGCAATAATAATAATGATGATGATACAGTAATATTCTAGGGATTGGTGGGGTGAGGTGGAGCATTACATTAGTGGCACTGACTACTGTATTAGCATTCTCCAGAGCAACAGAACCAACACACTTTACTGTGATGATGGAGGCTGTAACTGCTCTGCTGTCTGGAGCGGAGACCCAGCAGGGGCTGGGAGTGTGGTTCTAGACTGGGTGCACAGGTCTGAGACCCAGGCCAACCCCTCTTGCAAGTTCTTGTCCACAAGACTACAGGCTTGAGATTCCACATAGACGGCACCTCTGCCATAGCTCAGCCACTATTGATTCTATTCTCTTTCTCCTTTGCCTACAGTCAGAGTCCTCCCTCCCAAGGAAGGGACTCTCCAAGGGGCAGTGTGGCCCTGGTGGAAGGGGCAGTTTTGCCCTTTGTGGCCTGTGCCCTCTGCCTCTGCCTTCTTCCTACAGGTGGGCTTTGGACAGGCTGTGCTCTCACTCAGCCCAGGCCCACAAGACCCACGGAGCCTCACTGACAGCTCTCAGGATGAGGGCAAGCGTCTGTCTTGTCACTGCTCAACGAAATAATTAATAATAATTCATGAATAAACTGTGTTTATGGAAAGCCATTTACCACAGAAAGCCGCAGGGTATACTGCATTCCAACTTAATTAAGATTAGTATCTTTAAAACTTTGGAATGAAGCACAAAACTGTTCTGCTGGCCAGTGCAGATGCTACCTCATCTCTGTCTCAGCCAGCTGTGCAGAGGATGTGGGCTAGGGTGGCACTGGGAAGCATAGGCATGGGGAGCAGGGCCCCAAAGAGCACAGCTGAGAGGGCTGCTTAGCAGAGAGGGACCAGATGGGCAAGCAGTGGGGGTCTCCTAAGCAGGCACAGGACAAAGCCTCTGGTGGCAGCTCACCTCTGGCCTCAGTGCGGCCATTGAATCCAAAGGGAGGTCTTCCCTTCTTACACCCAGAACTCTGTGCCCGTTTTCTGGTTAGTTATGGCCACTCATTCATTCATTCATTCAGCTAGTGTTTGTTGAGAAGCTACTAGGTGCCAGGCACTGTTGTGGGAATACATCTGTGCCTGAAAGAAGGTACTTGCCTTCATGGAACTTCTGTTGCACCTGGGGGAGAACCAATGGGTTAATATTTAATACCTGATATGGAGAAAAGCAGAGCAAGGGGGCTGGGCCTTGGCTACGTGGCTAAGCACGCATAGTACTTAGCTCATAGTACTTAGCTCAGGGCTTAGCTCAAGCTCACCCGGCTCCTCACCTGTGGCCGGGAAGCTTCACAAGCAGCAAAGCAGGTCTGCAGGTGTCTGTTTTTCTCTCTTCCTCTCTACCTTCCCCTCCTTTCTCAATTTCTCTCTGTCCTATCCAATAAAACAGGAAAAAAAGAGAGAAAGAAAGAAGAAAGAAAGAAAGAAAGAAAGAAAGAAAGAAAGAAAGAAAGAAAGAAAGAAAGAAAAGGGAAGGAAAGGAAAGGAAAGGAAAGGAAAGGAAAGGAAAGGAAAGGAAAGGAAAGGAAAGGAAAGGAAAGGGAAGGGAAGGAAAGGAAAGGAAGTGGCTGCCAGAAGCAGTGGATTTGTGCCAGCACCAAGCCCCAGAGATAACACTGCAGGCAAAATGAAACAAAAAAGCAAGCAAAAAACCAGCAAGGAGGAGAGTGTATAAAGTAGGCGAGTGGTTCCAGGGTAACATGAAAATGCCTGGTCGTACACTATAGTGCACAAGGACTCAGATTCAACCCCCTGGCCCCCACCTGCAGGGGGAAAACTGCTAGTGTCGCTCTGTCTTTCTCCCTCTCTATCTCCTCTCAACTGCTCTCCGTCTCTATCCAGCTGTAATAATAATAAATGTCTTCTTACATGCCACTTGGGCAAGGAGATAGAGGGAGTGAGTCAGAGAGAGAAGTGGATTCATAGTGCAGACACTGAGCCCCAGGGATAACCCTGGAGGCAATAATAATAATGATAATAAAATAACATCCTAAGGATTGGTGGGGTGAGGTGGAGCAGGTCACATGTGCCAACGCCCGGAAGCAGAGATGAGATGGAGGAAAGGGCCCTAAGGGTGGCACAAAGTCAGTCCTATGCCTGACTCCAGCCTAGAGCTTTGACATATAGGGGCTGAACCCCCAGATACAGACTCAGATAGATGACTGAGAAATCAGCTGATCCGCCAGGTGTGGGGTAGGAGGCTCCCATGACAGTCCAGGCCTCCCAGGCTTACACAAGGACAAGCAGAGCCTGGAGAACCAGTCCCTCCTTTGGAGTCTCCTACCTCTCCTGGAGGTCCCGGATGTGAACCAGTCCCCCTTGGGGACTGCATCTCCCCTGACTGGCTTTCCGTCTCTCTCTAATGGGTGGTCTCCTGGCTGCATCGGCTCTGTTCTGTCCCTGTTGGGAGCACCCCTCCCCCCACCCCCAGGAACTCCTGCTACCAGAGGCTGTCACTGCTGACTGCGGATAATGACCGTGCCATTCCCCCTTCTCCTGGGGAGAAAGATGAGATTAGGAGGATGCATCAGAGTTCCAGGGCCTCTCCCAGAGGAGAGCTGCACATCAGCTGTGGATGCAGACCATCTGGAGTTGTCCTGCTCAGACTGGCTGGGAAATCTTGCTTGCTTACTCCTTACATTTCTCTTAAAATCAAGAAACACGCAGCCTTCTGAGTCCCAGATAAAGCTGACACAAGCTGTGCTAGGTGATACAGCAGCCCCAGTCTCTGCTCAGGGATAGGAGAGATGGTAAGAAAGGATTAAAGTGTGGTCATCAGAGATGCCACCTGGGAGGCCACACTGAGGGCTACAGACCAACCATCTTTGCTCCCCCCTTATCAGTAAGAAGACTCCGGAGCTGGGTGGTAGGGTAGCAGGTTAAGAGCACATGGTGCAAAGTGCAGGGACCAGCGTAAGGATCCCAGGTTCAAGCCCCCAGCTGCCCACCTGCAGGGGGGGGGGTCATCATTTCACAAGCAGTGAAGCAGGTCTGCAAGTGTCTTTCTCTCTCCCATTCTCTATTTTCCCTTCCTCTCTCAATTTCTCTCTGTCCTATCCAATAACAACAACAATAACAACAGCACGGGCAACAAAAATGGGAAAAATGGCCTCCAGGAGCAGTGGAGGCACCCCGATAACCCTGGAGGCAAAAAACAACTCCAGGGCCCAGGAAAGCATCGGGGTTTTAAGAGTCTGATTTAGCAAGGAAGCAATTACAGAAGCCAGCCCTTCCACCTTCTGCACCCCATAATAACCCTGGGTCCATACTCCCAGAGGCATAAAGAATAGGAAAGCTATCAGGGCAGTTCTGATGGTGGGAACTGTGTGGATTTGTACCCCTCTTATCCTGTATTTTTTGTCAGTGTTTCCTTTTTATAAATAAAAATTTTTTAAAAAATCTTCTCTTTGGGAGAAGAATGAAAACAGAGTGCATAGCCCCTCAGTGTGAGGTGGGCCAGCATTAGAGAGGGGAAAACCTTTCTGGCTCTTGGTAGAGCGGTGTCATCCAATTTCCACTTCATGTTGATAAAAAGCAAGCAAGCAAACAAACAAACAAAAAACACTTGGTTTTACCCCCAAAAGTATTAAGAATCAACACTAAACTTGAACATTTCCAAAAAGTCTGATTTGATCTTTGGGGTCCTGATTCCCCATCTACCTACCCAGCTGTTCATCCATACACTCATCCTCCCATCCACATATCCAATTCTCCACATCCATCCATCTGCCCACCCACCCATCATCTACCCAACCACCCAGCCATCCATCACACATTCATTAGAATCAATGGCTGAGTGCACAGCTGGAGTCAACCACAGTGTTTTAAGTTCTCGAGACACAGCTTTGTCCCCTGTCCCTGGAGAAGGAGTGCTCACTTGAATATCTAGTGCCCCAGCAGAATTACAATAAGAAAGGAGACAGACTGCAAATTGGGCTTTGGTTGAAAGTATTAATTTCCTGGCTTTAATTATTCAATAGAAATTAATGAAAATGTAAAAGGGATATCAAAGAAGCCTCTCTAAGCAGCAGGGGTGGGGGAAGCGGAGGAAGGTTGCGTACAGCAGAGTCTAGGAAAGTGGGCCGAGTCCAAGGCTCAGAGGCCTGTCACCTATCCCCAAACCAGCCACACCGTGAGCTTCCCCAGGCTGAGGAAATCTGTGTGCAACACCTGTCAGGAACAGCAAGGTGGCAGTTCCTCAGAAGGGATGACATGTGCAGGCCAGGATCCCAGAAGCTCTGGCCACTGCAGCATAGTAGAGGAGTCTTTCACCCAAGCTTAGCTCTGGAGATGGTGCTGCCTGTCTTTGAATGGTCCTGTGAGAACCTTGATCAGTGAGCCTATTCGTGGAGACCACACAGGCACAGAAGCCTTGCGGTGGCACATCCAGTGCCACAAAGGGCACATAGTACTAAGCTCAAGGACCTGGGTTTGAGCCCCTGCCTCCCCACCTGCAGGGGGAACTCTTCAAAAGAGGCTAGGCAGGTCTGCAGGTATTTGTCTTTCTCTCTTCCTCTCTATCTCCCCTTCCTCTGTCAGTTCTTCTCTGCCCTATTTAATAAAATGGAAAAAATGGCCTCCAGGAGCAGTGGACTTGTAGTGCTGGCAGACTTAGTGATAATTCCAAAAGGAGAGAGAGAGAGAGACCACACAGGCACAGTGAGAAGGGTTTCCCCATTCCTGTATAACCTTTAGGAGGGAGGGGCACACAGTGGTACCAACTCCAAACTTCTTGCCACTCTATGAAGCAGGGATTGGAGTAAGATATGGCTGAGCAAACCGAGAATGAGGGCATACATTTTCAGCCCCAGGCTGTGTCTAGACTACATGTTAAAAGAATACTTCAGGGTGGGGGGTAGATAGCATAATGGTTATGCAAAAAGACTCTCTTGCTTGAGGCTCCAGAGTCCCAAGTTCAAAAATTCAATCCCTTGCACCACCATAAACCAGAGCTGAGCTCTGGTAAAACAAACAAACAAACAAACAAACTTAAAGTAGGGCACCAAAGTAAAAACCCTGGGTTGAGGATGAGGGTGAATGTTCAGCTTAAGGGGGAGGGGTCAGGAGAGAAGGGGGATGGGACACAGTCTTTTGGGGGTGGTAGTGGGAATGGCGTTTATGTACACTCCTATTAATTTGGAGTCATAGAAATCACTATTTAATTAATATTAGAGGGGAAAAATTTATTGTACATCTCAAACTTTTTAAATCACAGACTGACTCTTTTTAATTCATAGGCTGAGTCTTTGATATGTTGACTCTCTTAAAAGCTTAGACCAGTGGTCTGGGAAGTGGTGCAGTGGTAAAGCTTTGGACTCTCAAGCATGAGGTCCCAAGTTTGATCCCCAGCTGCACATGTGCCAGAGTGATGTCTGGTTCTTTCTCTCTCCTTCTATCTTTCTCATAAATAAATAAAACCTTTAAAAAAAATAATAAAGCTTAGACCAGGGAGAACAGAAGCAACCGGTGGCACAGCTATATACAAATAATTTCAAAGGACATAAATTATGGTGATGTTGTGTATGATACAGCAAATCCTTATAAAGGGATATATCCAAGTTAACCCAATTGCCAAATAATGTGATTATAGTAATAACTATCTATTGTCTTCTTAAATCCTAAGACAGATCCTCCTACTTCCTCTATAGAGCCTATATTCCCCCAAGTCCTGGTACCTGTAGGGTGGGGCTCACTTTCCTGCATACTTCTCTCAATTCATACCAAATGACATTGCATCCACCAATCCCAACCTAATCAACACAACAAGTACCACCTCAGCGTGCTTCACTTCAGACTGTCCAGAGACATCAGGCATGGAATGTCAACCCTTCAGCCTCATTACTCAGGTGAGACCTTTCCTTTCATAGTATTGTCTAATTCCATTCCAGGAGGTTCACTTCCTAACAAAATCCAAAAACCTAGATATAGACCAGGTCCTGTAAGATAGAGCATATGTTCACATGTATCCATAAATTAGGGCAAAATACATACCTGAAAGCAAAAATACACAATAGTCTGTAGTGAGTCAGTATAAAGTTCATAATGAAATAGTGTCTACTTAGACTTAGATACCCTCCTCACCTACTTTGTATTACAGTTCTCTCACTCACTCCAAAGCTAACCTTATCAAAACAAGGACTACAAAAGCTGAATAAAGGCAAGAGACTGGCATACTTTAACAATGACTCTTTACTCACTATCAGGCCACCTCATCAGCTGGGGCCCTACTTGGGGAGTTCTGAGATTCCCAAACAGACATTATGGGCCTAGACCTCAAATAAATCCCTCTTTCCATTGTGACTGGTCATTGCTATCAGGATCAACACAATAGACCCCTTTGTGGGCCCCCATAGGACTTTGCCCTCAACTTGGATCAACAATGGTAGAGAATGTTCCATCCTCTGAAGGGAGGCTGGACAATATACTCTATGCTACACCTGAGGAAGATGGGTCCTGGAGCTCCGTTTCCCCAGAGCCCTTTCCCACTAGGGAAAGAGAAAGACAGGCTGAGAGTATGGACTGGCCTGTCAACGCCCATGTTTAGCCAGGAAGCAATTACAGAAGCCAGACCTTCCACCTTCTGCATCCCACAATGACTTTGGGTCCATAGTCCCAGAAGGTTAAAGAATAGGAAAGCTATCAGGGGAGGGAATGGGATACAGAGTTCTGGTGGTGGGAATTGTGTGGAGTTGTACCCCTCTTATCCTATGGTTTAGTCAATGTTTCCTTTTTTAAATAAAAAATTAAATTAAAAAAAAACCTAAACTTCAGTACCTGGAGATAGGAAAGGTGACAACTGTGCCAATTTTGCCCCAGCTTCTGTGACACTGGGGTAAGCTTCAGTGTTGGGCTCTCTCTCTCTCTCTCCCTGTGTGTGTGTGTGTGTGTGTGTGTGAGAGAGAGAGAGAGAGAGAGAGAGAGAGAGAGTGAGAGTGTGTGTGTGTATATATGTCCCTTTCTATCTGAAAAGCCAGCCCAGAGCAAAGAAGCCCTGTTGACAGATAGATGATAGACAGACAGACAGACAGACACTCTGGCCCACAACCTACAGCAGCAACCAGCCCAGGAAACAGGAACAGAAGAAACCTTCCCCCACCCCTCAGGGTTCTTCCTAAGCTGGTCAAGCAATTAAACTAACATCAGACAGATGGGCAAGGGAAAAGTACAAATTTAATTATATACCTATGGAGAATCCACTGGGATGGAAATTCCACAGTAAATGGGACAAAAGGAGGGCATCAATCCTGAGGTAAGGAGGGGACAGGGACCTGAGGTTTCAAGGAGAAGGGGGAGGGACTCACCTGACAAAAGGACCAGATGCTGCTATACTTAAATGTTTGCCAGGCCATACGGACAGGTTTCCCCCATTGAAAGGTTAATTCTGCAGAGAACCCTGAATCTGGGTGCTGACCCCAATTCTCATTCTTCTCAGTAGTTAAGAGAGTAGGGAATTTCTCCCCAGTCTGCACAGCCTTAGCTGACTTTAGCTCACAGCAATCCACATGCCAACGTGCTGTGGTCTGGGGAAGAAAGCCAGCTCTAGACATCTTAGGGAGGCCTCTACTTCAAAACCAACCCAGGAAGCCTGCCTACTGGCTCTAAGTCAGAGTTGGAGAAGGACTCAGTTGCCAGCAACCCAGGAGTCAAGCAACAGCCCGTCTTGACAACTCGGTCCCAAATAGCCCTACAGCTTCCGTAGTCTCTGGCCATACTTCCAACTTGGGACTGACCAGTGGAAACTCAAATATGCCTTAGTCCAGGATGTGGTACAGAGGTAGAGCTCTGGGCTTAGAAGCATAAGGTCTTGAGTTTGGATCCCTGGTATTACATAAGCCAGAGTGTTGCTCTGGTCTCTCTCTTTCTCTATCTTATAAAATAAATACCATAAAGGAGCCAGACGGTAGTGCAGTGGGTTAATAGCACATGGCATAAATCACAAGGACTGGCTTAAGGATCCCAGTTTGAGCCCCCGGCTCCCCACCTGCAGGAGGGTGGCTTCACAAGTGGTAAAGCAGGTCTGAAAGTATCTGTCTTTCTCTCCCCCTCTCTGTCTTCCCCTCCTTTATCGATTTCTCTCTGTCATATCCAACAACAACAATAACAATAACAACAAGGGCAAAAAAAAATGGCCTCCAGGAGCAGTGAATTTGTAGTGCAGGCACTGAGCCCCAACGATAACCCTGGAGGCAAAAATAAAATAAAATACATACAGTACAGTAAATCTTAAAGAAATAAACAGAAGGGTCACAAGTAGTGAAGCATGTCTGCAGGTATCTTTCTCTTCCTCTATCTCTCCATCCTCTATAAATTTCTGTCTTATTTAATAAAAATTAGAAAGAAGGGGTGGAGCCAAGATAGCAGTTTGGAGACAACACCTGCTGTGATCTCTGCAAGGAAGCTGCTTTCAACCTGGGGAGTTTGGCCACTAGGTTCCAGATGCTACCATGATGGCAACCCGACTTCCTTGGGCAGAAGACCCCACCATGTGTCTTGGAGCCCTGCCTGCCCAGATCCCTGCCCAACTAGGGAAAGAGAGAGGCAGGCTGGGAATATGGATCAACCTGCCAGTGCCCATGTTCAACGGGGCAGCAATTAAAGAAGCCAGACCTTCCACCTTCTGCATCCCATAATGACCCTGGGTCCATACTCCCAGAGGGATTAAAAAAAAAAGGGAAGCTATCAAGGGAGGGGACTGGATATGGAGCTCTGGGGGTGGGCACTGTGTGGAAATGTACTATTTATCCTATAGTCTTGTTAATATTTCCATTTTATACATTAAAAAAAAATGGCTGCCAGGAGCAGTGGATTTGTACTACTGGTAACGAGTCCCAGCAATAACCCTGGAGGCAAAAACAAACAGAAAGGCTTTGGAGATAGCATAATAGTTATGCAGACTCTCATGCCTGAGGTTCTGAGGTCACAGGTTCAATCTCCCGGCACCATCATAATCTAGAGTTGGGAAGTGCTCTGGTAAAAAATAAATAAATACATAAACAAACAAGCAAACAAACAAATAGGAGATTTAAAAGACACACAGAGAGAAAGTTACTTATAAAAGTCAAACCAATCACAGAAGTTGTCCCCACTTCTAGTCAGCTTCCCCTGACAACAGCCTCCCATCAGGGCACATCTGGGGCCCTCCCTGTATTCATTTATAAGCTTCTTGCTCTCCCCACACACACACACACACACATTTTGAATTCCTAATAAACAGAAAATTTGCAGGCTACAGCAAACTGAAATGTTACCAGTTCTCATTTGGTTAAATGCTTCCTTTATTTCACATTATTTTTTTTTTCCAGAGCACTGATTGAAACTGGGACTTAAAAGCCTCAGGCATGAGGTTTTTTTTGTTTGTTTTTGTTTTTCATAACCACTATGCTGTCTCCCCAGTCCTCCACATTATTTTTTTAAATTTCTTTATTGGGGAATTAATGTTTTACATTCAACAGTAAATACAATAGTTTATACATGTATAACATTCCCCAGCTTTCCACATAACAATATAACCTCCACTAGGTCCTCTGTCATCCTTCTTGGACCTGTATTCTCCCCCATCCACCCACCCCAGAGTCTTTTACTTTGGTGCAATCCCCACATTATTTTTTTTAAAAGATTTGTATCTTTTCTCTCTCTCTCTCTCTCTCTCTGTGTGTGTGTGTGTGAGAGAGAGAGAGACAGAGAGAAGACAGAAAGAGAGACAGAGAGAGAGACAGAGACTATATGCTCTCTGAGGTTCTGGTATGTCCTGGTGGTGGTACTGAGGATTCAAGTTCTGTGCTCTAACAGATAGAGCTATCTCCCAGCCTCACCCTCCACATTAGTTTTCACATGATTGAGGCTTAATCAACAAATTCTCATATCTGAGGCACCAGGGATCCCAGGTTCAATCCAGAACTGAGCAATGCTTTGGTTGAAAAAAAAAAGTATACCTTACTATATATATATAGTATTTGCTATGGATGAGACTCTGGGTCTATAAATTCATTCACGCTGAAAGAAAAACACTTTCCATCTTGCTTGCCATTGGAGTCACAACCACTTTATGTTATCTGTGAGCCTTTTACAGCTCTCTAAGTTGTGTAAAACTGGGGGGGATGCAGTGCATGTGAACAGAGCCTACTAGAACACGGTTGAGTAATATCCTGTGGCCGGCTGGCATCCGTTTGGAAAGGTCAACGTTCCTGACAGCTGGGCAGGTATGTCTGCAAGCTTTTCTTTGAACTGGTTGTAGCATCTGGCTCGTTCTCTCAAGAATTAATGAGTTCCAATTAAGAGCTAATGAAAATCTTTGACACCTGTTCATCTTATAGTTGACCCAGCCATGATTTCATTTTCACAACAGTGATGCCTTTGCAGATGGCTCACAGCCCTTGGAACACTGCTGTGGGACCCACTCTCATGACAAATGAAGAACATGATGTGTAGAGAACTTCAGGAGTTTTCCCCAAGGTCACATAGCTCGGTGGGGCCAGGATTCAGTCACTGGAATCTGACTCAAGAGGCTGTGTGTCTCCAAGAATACTTGTGTACTATTATTGTGTAATAATACCCGGTACTATTATTAACTTAGTATCTATTATTCACTCTCCAGCCCCTGAAACAGACATGAGAACAAGAAGGCAGACAGGCTAAGCAGCCTTCATATCCAGCTGTTAGCAGCTGTCCAGTGCTGCTGTTCTGATGTTGGCACTGCATGAATGCACAAATAGAATACTAATGCCAGAAACCACTGCTGCCTGCTGCCCAGCTCCAGGGGACATTAACTACATTCCTAGGTAGAATGTGGAACTGCGATGTCACTGCTAGAAGGAAAGACTACATGTCCCAGAGATCCCTGCTCCAAGAGCTGTCTTCAAACAAAGGACTCAAAGAAGCCAGCCAAATAAGAGCAGGAGCCAAATAAGAGCAGGAGCCAGATTACTGGGCCAGGAGGAAGCTGGAAGATGACCCTGTCCACTGGCCCATAAGCCCCCAGGGTAGTTGGCAGGAGCTGACCATCTCTGGACCTTCTCAGCTCACTGCTGTCAGCTGTCTCAGGGGTTTACTGAGGGGGTTTACTGCTGGGAAACCAGCAGTAAACCCCCTGATCAATCATGATGTTATTTGGACTTATAGTCAGTCTCCTCAACTATCTCTATGGTAGAGCATGGACAAGACCTGGAAAAGGATCACAGAGGACCTAGTGGGGGCTGTATTGTTATGTGGAAAACTGAGAAATAGTATACATGTAAAAACTATTATATTTACTGTTGACTGTAAAACATTAAATCCCCCAATAAAGAAATTAAAAAAAAAAGGATGGCCAAAAGCCCCGCCATTAGTTTGGGGGATCTGGGCTCCCCCATAATAACCATATAGATAAGGCGAGTATTTACTATTATTACCTATTATCCTTTGATGAGCCAAGGTCTTGCACATGAACATTATTCCCTGTGTTACTTCAAGTTCCAACATCAACCTGGAGTGAAAAGAAAAACTCACACATAATACAGTGAGTGAGGCTTGCCCAGAGGGACTGCATTCAGGGAAGTTTCCCCACAGACAGGGAAATTCCAAATGCAGCCCCAACCAAAGTTTGGGCTCCTTTTATTGGTGCATAATATAGTTATATCAGAGAAAGCAGTTCAAAGCAAGTTAGCCAAGTATAACCAATTCAAGGAGAATCTATTTTTTAATTTTTTAATATTTATTTATTTTCCCTTTTGTTGCCCTTGTTTCATTGTTATAGTTATTATTGTTGTTGATGTTGTCATTGTTGGATAGGACAGAGAGAAGTGGAGACAGGAGGGGAAGACAGAGAGGGGGAGAGAAAGAAAGACACCTGCAGACCTGTTTCACCATTTGTGAAGCGACTCCCCTGCAGGTGGGGAGCTGGGAGCTCGAACCAGGATCCTTCCACAGGTCCTTGAGCTTCACGTCATGTGTGCTACCGCCTGACTCCTGAGACTTTTTTTTTTAAATTTACTAGTGATTTAATAATGGTTAACAAGATCCTAAGATAACAGGGGTGCAATTCCACACAGTTCCCACCACCAGAGTTCTGTGTCTCATCCCCCTCCTTTGAAAACTTCCCTAGTCTTTATTCTTCTCTGGAAGTATGGACCAAATTCTTTATGGGGTGCAGAAGGTGGAAGGTTTAGCCTCTGTAACTGCTTCTCTGCTGGACATGGGCATTGGCAGGTTGACCCATACCTCTAGCCTGTAGCGAATGTATGTTTTATATGACTCCCATCCTGTACCAGGACCCAAGTGTACAGACATGATCTCATCAATCTTGCATATGTATCATCCACCCAGTTATCACAGAATGGCTAGCATCAGAAAGTACAGGTCAAGCATTTACCTATGAGAACTTTGACTCCAGATCCTCCTTCTGTGACAAACAACACACACCTGCCTTATGTTGGGACACAGAGAGCTAGAGAAGAGTTTACACACCATCCAGTATGCCCATAGCCACTCTCTGTACGTAGATTATTTCTAGGGTCCTTTCATCTCTTATTCCCAACATTCCTGCTCCCTGGTTACTTTTTCACTCTGACACACATGGAGAAAAAACATCACAGCACCAGAGCTGCCCCTGGAGCGCTGACACTCCCATGTGGTACATGGCAGGACAGGCACCCTCTCTGATGAGCTATTTATCCAGCTCCATCAAGCTAATAGTTATTGAGTGCTCTCTAGATGCCATATAACTCCACCCCACTCTCCTTCCTTCCTTCCTTCCTTCCTTCCTTCCTTCCTTCCTTCCTTCCTTTCTTCTTCCCTCCCTTTCTTCCTTCCTCCCTTCTTTCCTTCCTTAGAGAGAAAGAAATGGAGAGGGAAAAGGGGAGATAGAGAAGGAAAAAGAGACGCCTGAAGCACTGCTTCACCACTAGTGAAGCTTCCCCCCTGCAGGTAGGGACTAGGGGGCTTGAACCCGGGTCCTTGCACTTGGTAATGTGTGCGACCATCTTCTCTCTCACTTCTCACAGGAAGGATCCACCCAGGCAGAGTATGGTCCCATTTTACAGACTGAAAGCACTCCACAGAGGAAGAAATCGAGTTTCCCCACACCTCTGGGCCTCCAAAGAGCTGAGATCTGGAAGCTGTTCCGCCTTCACCAGGGTGCCCCGGGGTCTTCTGGCTTAATGACGCAATGCTAGGGCTTCCAAGGGGCAGGCGGGGCTCTCCAGCTGGTCTGGACTTGGGAGCACTGGCCCTAATCATCTAGCAATTATCTCAAGCCAGGGGAAACCCAGTCCCCTCAGCCTCAGTGAGGGCAGGGCAATTAGGGATTATAGGTGCCACCATCGGCCTGGCCTCGCTCTTTACAGGGGACTCCCGGAGTTAACTGAAAAGTGCAAATAGCTGGCCAAGCGGCAGCTGGGCTCCTGGGTTGACTGCTGTGTTGATGAGGTACTAAAGAGGAAATAAAAAAAAAAAAAATCCTTGGAGCTGTGGCTGCATTTGCAAGGGAAATGACTTAACTGGGGCCCATCTTTTGCAATCTCTGGGCTCAGAGGTTTAGATTAGCTCCAGAGGAGAAAGGTCCTCCTGTTTTATGCATGAACCAATGTGCTGGTGGCCTCCAGGGGACCCCATAGCCGTTCATTCCTACCTTACTCTTCCCATCCTTCCTGGCAGAGTCTGGGAGAGTGTTCCCAGAGGGCAGATCACTCACCTAAAACCAAGGCCACCCCTTGTTGGGCGAGAATGGAAGTTTCAGTAAGCATGGCTCCTCTTCCTTGTCTGTAAATTGGATAGTATAAAGCTTGGGGTTTGGAGGGAATGTGCTGAATTCTGCTCAGCACACAGGGAACCTGCTTCCAGCAGCTGGCAGCAAGTTCCTCTCCATCCAGACCCCTGATGTTACTGCAGCCTTTCCACCTCCTCCAGTCCTTCCTGGGCCTCCTAAGAACCCAGACACACACACTCTCTCCCTCTCTCTCTAACACACACACACACACACACACACAGTGGAGCTCAGCTGCACCCACTTCAGCTGGGAAAGCAAAGATAGCCGGACACTGAGCTACTTTGGGGAAGACTTTGCTTTGAACATTCTCCAGTACTTCCTAAGCTTGTCCTCTATGCATATCACACACCGCTCCCTATTGGTCATTACGCCAGGTCCCCTGCATTGCTTGATGCTGTGGTCTATTTACATAATCATTGTTTTGCCTGAGACCCACCCTGCCTGCAGGGTATTGGTTTAATCCCCACTGGTTAGAACCTTCGCAACAGCTGCTATGGAAGCTTGCTACCTTCGAGCTCTTTCCTTCTCTCCACCCCCTCTCCTAGCCATTTCCTTTTCCGACCTGCCACTTCTGTTTCAAAAGATATAAAGGTGTTTTCTCTGATCCATAAAAGCATTGCATTGCGTTCCCGCTCAGCCACGTGTTCCAGAGTCTCTCTCTCCGGTGGCGCTAGCCTGGCAGCTCCCCTTCTTGGGTTTATCGCACTTCTCAAGGGCTGGGGGCTCTCTGGGAACCTTGGCCTGCAGATTGAGTGGGATGTGAAGTGATGTCCTGTTGGCTAGCGCAAGGACAGGCGTAAGGATCACAGTTCGAGCCCTGGCTTCATAGGGGAGTTGCTTCACAGGCAGTGAAGCAGGTCTGCAGGTGTCTATCTTTCTCTCCCCCACCCCCGTCTTCTCCTCCTCTCTCCATTTCTCTCTGTGAATGGATGCATGGAAGGGAGATTATAAGAGCAAAACTTCAGGGACTGGTTTTGACAAGAGATGGCATGTGCTCCCACTGCAGGTGGGAATGCAAAATGGTGCAGCAGCTCTGGATAGAGTCTGGCAGGTTTTTTTTTTTTTTGCTTCCAGGATTATTGTTAGGATCCTTATGCCAGTCCTTGTGCTTTATGCCAAGTGTGCTTGACCCCATGTGCCATTGCCCATTGCTGCCTCCCCCACTCCCCCGCTCTTTGTTCCCCCAGTGTTATCGCTGGGGCTTGGTGCCTGCACTACGAATCCACTGCTCCTGTGGCCATTTTTATTGCTGTTGTTGGATAGGATAGAGATAAATTGAGAGGAGAGAGGAAGGTAGAGAGGGAGAGAGAAAGACAGATACCTGCTTCACCACTTGTGAAGTGACCTCCCTGCAGGTGGGGAGCCAAGAGCTCAAACCCTGTTTTTTGCTTCATACTATGTGTGTTTAACTGCTCAACCCCCTTGTTTTTTGTTTTGCTTGTTTGTTTGTTGTTTACAAAGAAAACACACTGTTAGCCTAAACTCAGCCCATCCTTGAATATTCATCCAAGAAAAATGAAAATCAGTGTTCACAAAGTATGGAATATTTATGGTATTTTTGTTCAGAACAAAACAACAAAAAAACTGGGAACAACTCAAATACCTACCATTGGTAACTAGCTAAAACCGCTGTAGTTCATTCGCACCACAGAATACTACTCAGCAGTAAACAAGAACCAGCTACTGCGACAAGCAGTGATCTGTACGGACTACTGCAACATGCAGTGACCTAATAGTAGTAGCCATGTGACTGTGTGTCCTTATCAAAACTCATGAAACAATCCTTGCAAAAAAAAATGTGCATTTTACTATCTATCAGTAAATCTGTCTTATCCACGTTTAGAAAATTTGAGGCTGTGGTCTCAAGCTTTTTGTTCCCTGTTCTCTTAGGTCTAGAACACTCTGCCTTACTCTGGGCATCTCCTCTCCCTAATAGTCAAATTCACTTTTTATCCATTTGTTGGAGTAATACATGCAAATGACAAATGAGTCAAGGGTTTGCAAGGTTATTCGGTAAAAAAAAGTGTGTCTTTGTCATGCCTCTCTCCGGTAACCATTCTTCTCCCTGGGGGCAGGTGCTGCTACTAGTGTCTTGCAGGCATACACGTGGAAGAGTGTGTGTGCGCATGTGCGTACAGAGATGAAGCTAACCAGAGAACTAGATATCTACATCTCTTCATATAGCCACCTGTCTGTCTCTCTAGCTACCTGTTATCTAAAGGGAGGAGGGTCTTCACTTTTTCTTT
Source organism: Erinaceus europaeus (assembly GCF_950295315.1). Taxonomy (NCBI): domain Eukaryota; kingdom Metazoa; phylum Chordata; class Mammalia; order Eulipotyphla; family Erinaceidae; genus Erinaceus; species Erinaceus europaeus. The sequence goes on from NC_080173.1 coordinate 13,834,172, forward strand.
TTCCATAATGAACCTTTATCATTCTCATTTCTTAAACCTTGATATTCTTTGACCTAACATGAAATCTCAAATGATTCCAAACAACACAACACATGTCTTTAAACAGAAAAGGAAACAAATCAGGGTGGGGGTAGATAGCATAATGGTTAAGCAAACAGACTCTCATGCCTGAGTCCCAGGTTCAATCCCTTACACCACCATAAACCAGAGCTGAGCAGTGCTCTGGGAAAAAAAAAATGTAACAAATCACAAATTTCTCACACACACACACACACACACACACACACACACACACACACACACACACACATCATCCTTTGTAAACGGGCACAAGGAGCCATGGTATCAATGCACCCTGATTGATTTAACCAGTTCCTTGCTGATCAGCATTAGTTTCTACTGTTCCCTTGCCAGCAACATTGTCACCTGCACAAGGATTACGTGCTAAGTGTTTCATCTTCAAAGAGTGAAAAGCAGGATTCTTGTAGCAGTATAAAGCAGTGAGGTGTCAATGATTTATTAAGCTCATGAATGAAGGGACCAACAGCCTGCTAAGTTAGTTCAAATAGATTCAAAGCGATTGGAACCCTATCGAGAGGAAAGAAACTGAAGTGAGAGTGTTAGCTCCAACGTAGGTCACTATCTGCCAGAGCTACACGACTGGCACCTGTGGGATTCACTCTTCTACAGGACAGGAATCATTTCATCTCTAGACAAAATTCATTTGACTTGTTATTTGACAAGAGCCATTTGCATGGCTAACAAGTTGATACCTGCCCTTTAGAGTTGTAAAATGCCCTGAAAAAAAAAATCAAGGTGCAAATGTCTGTCTAATTAAATGATCTTGTGTGGGTCTGCTAGACAATGTCTCTGCAGGGCAGAAAGGACTAACAACCATCACTTTATAGGCTTCCTGACTCAGAGGACTTTCTCTCTACCCAAGGGAGCTGTGGGGTACATTCTCACTAGACTTGTATTGGGGGAATTGACTGGCCATTTGTTTTCCCCCAACATTTAAAAGCCTGTCATGCATAATCTCAACGAAGAATTGAGGAGAGAGCATGATTTTCAGGAATTTTAAACTTTATTCAAGAAAATTGAGAACATTCACATGTTAGGCCAAGAGAGAGAGGAAGAAAGAGAAAGAGCAAACCATGTCCACAGATCTAGCTTATAGAACACCCAAGTCCTGCCTTCACCTTCCTAAGCCACACCTGTCACCACTCCCATTTCCTGGACAGTAGTTTCCTTCCCCCCAGGTACATACTTCCTGTCCCTCAACAGACTTCCATAGATAGGGTCATGGGGCGTATCTATACAATTGGAGAGTACCAAGTGCACTGTCTTCAGCAGCAAGTGGGAGTGCCTACCCTACACACACACACACACACACACACACACACACACACACACACACACACACACTGGGGTCCATGACTTACCTGGTGCATTAGGGAAACTGGAGAGAAGTCAGTCTAGACTGAGGTCCAGAGGTCAAGTTATCCAAAGGAAGGGTTTAGAGAAATCAGGGCTCTTCACCCTGGTGAAACAGGATTCAGAGAAGATGTAATGACTTCCTATAGCATACAACTGCTAAGGCTGAAGACAAGCTGACAACCCCTTACTGTGATTTACCAGTCGGGTGTATAACTTCATTTCTCTTTTGTTTTGTTTTGTTTTTTTTCCTCCAGGGTTATTGGTGGGGTTTGGTGTCTGGACTACAAATCCACTGCTCCTGGGAGCCATTTTTCCATTTTGTTGCCCTTATTGTTGTTGTCATTATTGCTGTTGCTGTTGTTGGACAGGACAGAGAGAAACTGAGAGAGGGTGGAAGGCAGAGAGGGAGAGAGAAAGAGACACCTGCAGACCTGTTTCACCGCCTGTGAAGCGACACCCCCCTGCAGGTAGGGAGCTGGGGGCTCACAGTGGGATCTTTATGCTGGTCCTTGCACTTTGCACTATGTGTGCTTAACCTGGTGCGCTACCGCCCAGCCCCCTTTATTTATTTACTTACTTATTTACTAATTTATTTATTTTTTACCATAGCACTGATTAACTCTGGGTTATGGTGGTGCAGAGCATTGAACATGAGACTTCAGAGCCTCAGGCATGAGTCTCTTTGCATAACCATGATGCTATCTAGCCCTGCCCAATTCATTTCTCTATAATTTTCTTTCTTGTTAGGGAGATGGTGTAAGAGTGACACGACACAATAGGCTTTCCTACTTGAGGCTTGGAAGTCCCAGGTTCAATCCCTGGCACCAGCATAAGCCAAAGCTGCGCAGTGTTCTGGCAAAACATTGTTACTTTAATCTGTAAAACACACATATGGTTTCTACTCACAGGACAGCTTGATGGCCCAGCAGGACAGGGAATAATGTTGAGACCTTAGCACATAGAATCTGGCCCTCCAGTGGCTCCCCGTCGACAGCTGTGGCCAGATACCACTCTGCTAGTACACTAGGCAGAATGTGTGGGCACTGTTGGGACACAAAGAAAATGATCTCATCCCCCTCTGGGTTCTTCAGAAGCTGGGCAAATAATCAAAAGAAGGACCAGAAAGACTAGTAAGAGAAAAACCCAATTTTTTTTTTTTTTGCTCCCAGGATTATTGCTGGGGCTCGATGCCTGCACTATGAATCCAGTGCTCCTGGAGGTCATTTTTCCCATTTTGTTGTCCTTGTTGTAGTTGTTATTGTTATTATTGTTATAGCTGTTGTTGTTGTTGTTGGATAGGGCTGAGAGAAGTCAAGAGAGATGGGGAAGACAGAGAGGAGGAGAAAAAGATAGACATCTACGGACCTGCTTCACCGCTTGCAAAGCGGCCCCCTTGCAGGTGGGGAGCTGGGAGGCTCAAACCGGGATTCTTACCACAGCCCTTGAGCTTTGAGCCATGTGCGCTTGTCCTGCTGCGCTACCACCCAGCCCCCCAAAAACCCAGAATTTTATGGAAAATATCCCTCCTGTATATATGAAAGGAAACCACCAGAGCTGAGTAACTTACCCACCTGACATCAGACATTAACTGGTAAAGAAGAAGTTGGGGTGTAGGGGAAAAAAGGGGTAGGTAGACCGGAAGATCATGAGGAGAACGGCACAATAAACCAAGGTGTACAGGTTTAGTTTCTGCCTTCTCCAGCAAAAAGGGTAAGGAAACTTAAGTCTCCCAGGCAGCCACCCTCAAGGGAGAGGCTTACGGGCAAATACATTTTTTCAAAGAAAAATTCTACCCAGCCTTCATTGCCCCTCCTATGATACTAATCTTCTTGCCAAAAACATATTTTGGGGTAGTACATTTTTGCTCCCCTATATCATTTCCTTGTCTGTACCCAGTGACTTTCTTGGCAGCTATGCTGGGGGAGAAGAGCAAGGATATAACAGCAAAGCAGAGAAACTGTATGTGAGATTCTAAATCAAGGACTTTGATCGGCAAGATGCAGAAATTTTGAATTTCAAAAGTCAGCTTTGAAGGACTCAGCCCCAGATACTTTTGTCATCACATTGGCTTGATGAGATGAGAGCCACACACCCATATAACCTCCCCAGTGAAAAAATATAAGAAGTATTTTTGCAAATAAATATGTAAAAAGACGTTTTTTTTTTTTTAACAAATCAAAGATTTGAATACACATTTCACCAAAGAGATGCAGGTGGCAAATAAGCACATGAAAAGACATCTAATCTTTTCTTTTTTTAGTCACCAGGGAAATGCAAACAAAAACAATGGCATGCCACTACACATCCATCAGAAAAACATTGAAGAGGATATGGAGGAACTGGGACTCTCATGCCACTAATGGGCTACTGGTACAACCACTTAGAAAAACCACTTACTCTTTTCTTAAAAGTTAAATGTACCCCTACTATCTGAACTGTCATTCTACTCCCAATAGGGATGGAAGTGTATGCCTGTACAGACTTCCATACAAATATCCCAGAATCTTTCTGTTTTTAATAAATTCTTGCTAGAAAATAATCTATGGGAAGATGAATATCTAGACAAAGTGTGGCACAACCATGTAACTGAATGAATTCCTACACTCAGAATTAAAAGGAAAGAGGCTGAAACTTGCTAATACATCATATACGATATAAAATACATATACCTTAAAATAATTGTGCTGAGTGGAAAATGTTCCTATAAAAATGGCACATACTACAAGGTATATCCTATGCCCAGAAAACTCAGAAGCAGCCCACTGCAGCTGAAAGCACAGCGGGGTTGTTTAAACTGGGCTGGGGGAAAGCAGGTGATGAGGAGATGAGATCATCAAGGTGAGAGGAGTTCACTCTTTCAGTCATGCTGATAGGCTCATGTATGTTTACTTACTGTTCAAACTTCACAAATTAAATATGTGCAGTTTACTGTGTTCAATCACTATTTATTTTTTTTGTATTTTTTAAAAATTTATTTCTTTATTGGGGAATTAATGTTTTACATTCAACAGTAAATACAATGGTTTGTACATGTATAACATTCCCCAGTTTCCCATTTAACAATACAACCCCCACTATGTCATTCATCATCCTTCATGGACCTGTATTCTCCCCACCCACCCACCCCAGAGTCTTTTACTTTGGTGCAATATGCCAATTCCATTTCAGGTTCTACTTGTGTTTTCTTTTCTGATCTTGTTTTTCAACTTCTGCCTGAGAGTGAGATCATCCCATATTCATCCTTCTGTTTCTGACTTAGTTCACTCAACATGATTTTTTCAAGGTCCATCCAAGATCGGCTGAAAACGGTGAAGTCAACATTTTTTACAGCTGAGTACTATTCCATTGTGTATATAGACCACAACTTGCTCAGCCACTCATCTGTTTTTGGTTATTTTTTTTAAGGACGTTTTTCTTTCTTTTCTTTTTTTTTTCTTTTTACCTCCAGGGTTATTGTTGGGGCTCAGTGCCTGCACTACAAATCCACTGCTCCAAGAGGCCATTTTCCCCATTTTGTTGCCCTTGCTGTTATTGTTGTTATAGCTGTTGTTGTTGTTGTTGGTTAAGACAGAGAGAAATAGAGAGAGAAGGGGAGACACAGAAGGGGAGAGAAAGATAGACACCTGCAGACCTGCTTCACCACTTGCAAAGTGACCCCCCTACAGGTGGGGAGCTGAGGGCTCAAACCGGGATCCTTATGCTGGTCCTTGAGCTTGCACCATGTGCACTTAACCCACTGCACTACCACCCAACCTCCTTTCTTTTCTTTTCTTCTCCTTTTATTTATTTATTTTGCCTCCAGTGTTATTGCTGGGGCTCAGTGCCTGCACCACAAATTCACTGCTCCTGGAGGCTATTTCTTTCCCTTTCGTTGCCCTTCTTGTTCTATCATTGCTGTGGTTATTATTGTTGTTGTTATTGCTGTCGTTGTTGTTGGATAGGACAGAGAGAAATGGAGAGAGGAGGGGAAGACGGGGGGGAGAGAAAGATAGACACCTGCAGACCTGCTTCACCACTTGTGAAGTGACCCTCCTGCAGGTGGGGAGCCAGGGGAACCAGATCCTTATGCCCATCCTTGTGCTTTGTGCCATGTGCACTTAACCCATTGTGCTACCGCCTGACCTCCCTTAAGGCTGTTTTTCTAAGTCAACCTTAAAGGATCAAAGTTTATACTTTGGTTTGTACTAACTGAAATACTTCCACCACACACACACACACACACACACACACACACACACACACACACACACACACGGAGCCAAGCTTACATAAACACAGACATGCTCATTTCTACAAAATACTTACATGCATACACGTGTCATATGCAGGCAAACACACATGAATTCCTATATGCACATAGTTACAAATACACAAGAATGTGTATATACACATGTACAAAACTGCACACAAATGGATATACACACATGTGCAGTTACATGTATGCACATGACACTTGCACAAATATTCTATCTATGGACACACACGTGCATGCATAGCTATATGTATAACACATGCATATGTGCTCTTACCTCACCCATTAAAGTACGCAAATTCATACAGCACACATGGGCATGCAGAGACACACCACACAAACACACACACACGGATGCATATACGTGCTTATATGCACAGCAGCATGGAGAAGTCAGCTGGGAGTCATACCAGCAGGCACTCTCTCTACCACCACAAGCTCCTGGCAGCCCCCTTAGAAAGCACAGACCAAAGCTGGGGAGATAGCATTGCTGTTATGCAAATGGTTTTCATGCCTGAGCTCCCAGGTTCAATTCCCAGCACCCAATGTAAGGCAGAATTGAGCAGTGCTCTAATAATTAAACACACATATACTAGGAGTGAGCCTGAATGGGCCCTGCAACGGTTTCCCAGCTCCACTTGGCCTGTTCCCAGTGGACAATCACCCTTTCTTCACCTAGGGAGCCCATAACCTACTCCTTCCACAAGAAGGGGTCTGGACAGAACCAGCTCAGGTACTCCCGAGCTCAGAGAAACACCACCGCTACCTCCACCCTTAGCCTTCTTGCGTTCAGCCTTGTGGACACATGTGGACCCCATGAGGGGAGAGTTTTAATGAAGGAAGGGCTGCCCATATGGCTTCAGCTCTGAACATCAGAATCTAGGCTTTGAGACTCCCCTGGGGTCCCCCGGCTCAGACGAATAAGATTATGGAAACCAGCTGTGCTCATGCTCAGAGATGGAGCTGGATACATTCATTATTCATGTGTTTCTTGTACACATTTCCATCCTTTGAACCTCTGATTTGGACTTGCTAGACTCTAATTCCTTCCCTCCAGAGCCCAGGGCGTCCCTTCCCCAGAAGGGCAGAGGGCTAAGATGTGTGTCCAGTACAGTCCTGCTCTCAGCACCACCCATTGTTATTTCCAGGGACTGCTGCCACCCCCACCCCAGCTCCTGAGAGTCACCTTGGTGCTCTCCCCTCACCTGTCGGGCACAGCCACCCCTGTGTCCACTGCTGCTGCCTAAGGTGCTGGAATATCCTGCCAATTCTCAAGACGCTACTGGAATAATTATGACAGAGAAATAAACTAAACATTTGTGATTCCAAATTCTGATGCTGGAACCCAAAGCCCAACCTGAGGGTATTTGCACATGGAGCCTTTTGGGGGTAATTAGAGAATGAGGGTAGAGTCCCCCAGATGGGATTAGTACCTTTAGATGGTCAGAAAGCCAACTCACGTTCTCTGGAAAGACACACAAGAAATGAGCCATCTATATAGCCCTGAGGAGAGCCCTCACATATTTCACCAGCCATTTCACAGTTTATGAAGCTGCCCTCCTACAGATGAGGACCAGGGTTTGAACCCAGGTCCTTGCGTATGTTAATGTGTCCACTCAACCAGGTACACCTCTGTCTGGCCCTTGTACTTCATTTTCCTTCTATCCTGTTCACCTTGTAAATCTAATAACTGACTGGCCAAGCCTTCCTCCCTCCAGCCCCTGTTTTAGCTGCAACCCTACACAAAAGCACTTTTCAGAGCTCACACTTTCTTTCTCCCCACCTTCTTTAGACTATTTGTTTGGTCTGGCTCTCAGAGAAGTGGAAAATCACCACTAAGTTTTGCCTGCCTGTGAAGGCAGCTCTAGGATGACACCCATCCTCCCAACACACACACACACACACACACACACACACACACACACACACACACACCCCTCTACCTCGTCTTCGGGGGCTCTGTTTGTTCTTTGGGATTGGTGGGTGCTTATTTGTTGAAATGCACAGCCTACACATGTGCAGTTTCCCAAAAGAGCTGGAAACAGGCTGCATCATGCAAACACAGTCAGAAAAAACTGAGAGGCAGGAAACAGAGCCAAAGCGGGGGGGCCCCACAGGTCTGGAGCCATTTTCTTACTCTGTCTACACAAGTGACCACACAAGTTCATTGCCTCCCCCATCCACACACACTTTTGCAGAATGCCAAAGACAATGGTCATTTCAACCCCAGGTTTCCTGCCGAGGGTCGTGACACACATCATTGTTCTTCAACAAATTAATAGAGTGGCCCGGCTCTTAGTTGCTATAGCAACAAACACCCCCCCCCCCCAGCACTTTTTGTGATCAGGAAATGGAATTCATCGGAAGCACGCTGCTCACTAAACTCTTCTCCAGGCTAATAGGTGAAAGAAAAATTACCGGAAGCCAAAGCACCTCCGAATAGGTCTTTGTTTCCAGGAGAAGAGTTCAGTGGGCTGATGAGAGCCCAGCAGCCCTGGGCATCAATTAAAAATATTCCAGAAGTGGCCCTGGCCGTGGAGTAGGGGGAGGTTTGGCTGCTGCCACACACAGTTCTTGGCACTGCAATTAACCCAGAGACCTTGAGAAATCTCAGAGACAATGAAGCTTTATCTTCCTCCTACCTGCTAACCATCTCAGGCTTGACCACCTCACACGGCCTTTTCTGGGCTCCCATCCGTAGGAGGAATGCTGCGGCAGGGAACAAATGCAACTCAAAAGGAGAAAATCAGGGCTGGGTGGTGGGGCCCCTGGTTGGGTGCACATGTTACCACCTGCAGCGGGAAAGCTTTGCAAGTGGGGAAGCGGTGCTGCAGGTGTTTCTCTGTCTCTGTCTCTGTCCTTCTCTATCTCCTTTCCCTTTCAATTTCTGGCTGTCTCTATCCAACAAATAAAGATAATTAATTTTTTTTAAAAAGGGGGGCTGGGCGGTAGCGCACCCAGTTAAGCACACATAGTACAAAGCACAAGGACCGACGCAAGGATCCCAGTTCAAACCCCTGGCTCCCCACTTGCTTTGCAAGTGGTGAAGCAGGTCTGCAGGTATCTATCTGTCTTTCCCTCCTCTCTCAGTTCCTCTCTGTCCTAGTCATAGTGCAGTCATTGAGCCCTGGAGGTTAAATTTTTTATTTTATTTTACTTTTTTTTACAAAAGCAGATTTAGGAGCCCATGTCAGAGGACCTGTGGAGGGTTCATGGAGGCACCTCCAAGCAGGCAGGATGGGAAACAAACTTTGCCTGAATTATAATAAGACTCCAGGACCAAGATGCCCAAAACAAAACAAACTTCCTAGTCCACACAGATTCCCTTCTTAGATAATCTAAGACATTATATATATATGTATATATATGCATATATATATATTCAGATTACAGAAGTAATTCAGACCTATAGCAGAAAAAGGAGTGAACAGAGAAGCACAGAAGCAATAGAAGCAATACAGTGTGTTGGAAGAGAGGGTAACTGCCATGCCCCTCTGAGTTCTCCTAGGACTGGTGGTGAAATTAAAAGAACATCAGCCCAGTGGGAGAAAAAAGAAAATCCACATTTAATGATGTCCATGCAGGAAATCTGCAGAGTGAAATTATATATATATATATATATTATATATATATATGTATATATATATAATATATATATACAGGGGCCTGAAGAATGCTGTAGGGCTGAGGGCTTCAGGAGAGTGAAGGATCCCCTTGTGTGGTGAGGGGGTCTCCCAGTGCTCCGTCATAAGAGGTCATTTTTCCCACAGGAAGTGATTTCTAGTGATAACCCTATTTGGAGGTAAGACCCTCAGTTTTCATTCTTCCAGGTGGCTAGGGGAGTAGCAAAAGCTTCCCATTAGCCTATAAGACCACAATTGACCTCAGCTTGAAATAATCCACATGCTGAAGAGACTTGCTTTAGGTAGGCCTGTCATGATGCATTGGGGGTATGTCCTTCAGAAGTAAAGCCAATGCAGCTGAGTAAACGGGAGAAGGTATTTGTGCATCAAACGACTGATAGCAAACATTGACACAGAATTGGTTCAGATCTACAAAAGAAGCAAAAATAACCCAATAAAAAAGTGGGCCAAAGAACTAAGCAGGCAGTTTTCTAAAGGAGAGATACACATGGCCCACAGACACATGAAGAAATGCTCCACTTCGGGAGTCTGGCGGTTGTGCAGTGGGTTCAGCTGCACGTGGCACAAAGCACAAGGACCAGTGTAACGATCCCGGTTTGAAGCCCCGGCTTCCCACCTGCAGGGGAGTCCCTTCACACACAGGTAGTGAAGCAGGTCTGCAGGTGTCTATCTTTCTCTCCCCCTCTCTGTCTTCCCCTCTTCTCTCCATTTCTCTCTGTCCCATGTAACAACGACATCAATAATAACTATGACAACAAGGGCAACAAAAGGGAAAATAAATAAATAAAATTTATTAAAAAAAAAAAAAAGAAAAAGAAAAAGAAATTAAAACTACACTGAGATCCCATCTGACACCTGAGAGAAGGGCTTCCATCAATAAGCCAGGAAAGGACAGGTGTTGGAGAGGTTGTGGAGAAAAAGAAATTAAAACTTCAATTTTTATGTGTTTAAGGGCTTTCCATACAGTTTTCCAAAAAAGGAAAGGCTTCCCCTTTGGAAAACTGTATGCAAAGCCCTTAAACACATAAAAATTGAAGTCCCTTATGACCCAGCAATACCACTCTTCAGCATCTATCCAATGGACACGTAAGCACTAAATTGAAGGGACAGATGCACCCCTATGTTCATAGCTGCATCACTCACAATAGTCAAGAGTGAAAGTAGCCTAAATGCCTGTCATCAGATGACTGTCTAAAGAAGTTATAGGATATATATTCCTTATAGGATATATATTACTCTACGATAAAAAAGATGATATTGTGTCCTTTGGGACAAAATGAATGGAACTAGAGGTGATTGTGTTTAGCAAAAGAAGAAAGAAACAACTACCAGTTTCACTCATGTGGACTCTAGAGATCTGATTTACACAATTTGCCAAAAAAAAATCCAAACAAGACAGAAGCAAGCAAACTCTGAGATTTATGAGAACTATGGTGGTTATCTTTGAAAGTCTGGAGGGTGGGGATAAGGAACTTTGGTGATGGCTGTGGTGTGGAGCTATATATTGTAATTTTATAATCTTGTAACAAACTGTTAATAACAAATAAAAATCATTTTTAAAAATGTAAAGCCAATGATAAGCCCCATTTCTGTCCAGATAACCTTCACTAGTGTGGATTTTCCCAAGACACCACCACGTCCATCTCCTCCTCCTTTTAAAAAAAGTTTATTTATTTACTTATTTAGATAGAGAGAATATGAGATAACAGACCAGAACAATGCTCAGCTCTGGCATATGGTAGGGCTGGGGATTAAACCTGGGACCTCAAAGCTTCAGGCATGAAAGTCTTTTGCAGAACATTGTACTGTCTCTTCAGCCCCCTCCTACCCCCCCATTTTTTTTTGTCTTCCTCTTACCAGAGCACTGCTCAGCTCTGGCTTATGGTGGTGCAGGGGATTGAACTTGGGACTTTGGAGCCTCAGGCATGAGAGTGTCTTTGCATATCCATTATACTATCTATCCCCACCCCTTTTATTTTTAATATTTATTTATGAGAACCTAGGCAACCTACTCCAAGCAATAAAATGTGAGCAGTGGGGTGCTAAATCTAATCACTTGTATAGTCATTTCTAGGTGAAAGTGTCGCATATCTTTGAGACATTTTTAAAAAGCAGAGAGATACCTCAATGGGTAGGGCACATACCATGCCATGCATGCAACCCAGCTTTAAGCCCCAGCTCCACATGGGGAATACTATGGCACCAGAGGAAACTCTAGTGCAGTGACGTCTCTCCCTCTCTCTCTCTTCCTCTTTCATCTGAATGAAAAAGCAGCCTGGAGCAGAGAAACTGTCCGAGTGCAGCTCTGCAGGCCAAGGATGGGGAGGCATGAGCGTGAGAGGCAGGCAAGGGCAGGGGCTGGGTTGGACAGTATCTGTAGGGCACCTCTGAGAAACATCACAGCTTGGTTTTGTCACATCACAAAATTATTCCATTCAGCACCTGAGCCTCACTTTTGCTCGAGTGTGTCTATCACAGTTGCAGTGTGTCTATCACAGTGGATGTGGCTTTAGAAAGCAACCTGAGGCCCAAACAGAAACCCCCTCCCAGCCCCAGCTCCTCCCTAAATTCACCTGCTCCCCTGCCTCCCCATGTCCACCCCACCCCACCCCCATCTTAGCTTTAGCTCTAGACCCGGCTACCATGTCTGAGTTCACATAGAGATTTCCCAGGGCAGGTCGCTTCCATTCTTCTTCTAGCGTTTGCCCTTCTTCCATAGCCAGTCAACAGCGTCAGGTTGCTGCTTGTTGCTGGCTTTGAAAGTGACTGGGATCCATGTGGATTCAGTCGGCTAGGAAGGATCATCAGTTTCCCCAATGAATGGGTACGCACGGGATGCACCACGGGAAGGTCGATCCAATGCATCCCATGATTTTTCCTGATGAGAGGAGTTTATCCTTGATTTCCCGATTACCCTGGGGTGGAGTAGTTGGCACAGGCTTTTACTGCGCAGTTCTCTGAGTCTGGGGGTGGCGTGGGGTGAAATCCTGAGAATGGAAGTTGGTAAGCTGGCTTGGGGGGACTGGTCAGGGTCTCTGCTCAGATCTGAGTTGCAGAGTCAGAGCACCCCTTGTAAGGGGCAGGGAGGAAAAGCGACATCCAGTTCCTCCCCCAGCTGGGTCCCAGAACCCTTGTAGCCCACCTTCCCTCCCTCCCTCCCTCCCTCACCTCCCAGCCCCACCCCTGCTAACTTTGCACCCCTCTCCTGAGGCAGGGCTGGGCAGCTTAATGAGCCTCTCTGCTTGGCCGCCAGATGAATGGTACACAATTAGCTGTCTGTTTAACAGCCATATTTCTTGCTCCTGATGAGGCCTCATTCTCTCTCCCATGAAATATAGTGTGAAGAGCCCCAGTCTTGGATTTGAAGTAGCGAGCAATTACTCAGCAATGATTCTGGGCTGTGGCAGCTTGGCAACAGCCACCTCTTCTGTCTCCCCTGCTTGATTGGAGAAGGGGAGAGGGCAGGCTTCCATGGGACAAGACACTGGTGTGCGTCCCCAGTCTTCCTGCTTCCTTTCAGCATCTTCTTTCCATCCCGAATTCAGGAAGTGTGGGTTCCGGCATGCCATTCCTGCTCCAACTGCCTTCCCCCCAGCTTCAGACTTCCAGCTGGTTTTCACCCCCTTGTCTGGGAGTAGGGGGTGACTCACTGGCCAGATGATGAGGTTGGCCTGAAGCAACCAGAGTTCAGTCCCCTGCAAGCAAAAGCTAAGGTCTGGGTGGTGATGCACCTGGTTGGGTGCTCAAGGAGTCAGGTAAAAGCCCCTGGTCTCCGCCTGCAGGGGGAAACTGCATGAGTGGTGAAGCAGTGCTGCAGATGTCTCTCTGTCTCTCTCCTTCTCTATCTCCCCCTTTCTTCTCAACTTCTCTAATTCTGTTCAATAGCTAATAATTTCTTAAATTTATATATATATATTTATTTTCCCTTTTGTTGCCCTTGTTTTAGTTATTGTTGTTATTGATGTCGGTGTTGTTAGATAGGACAGAGAGAAATGGAGAGAGGAGGGAAGGACAGAGAGAGGGAGAGAAAGATAGACACATGCAGACCCGCTTCACCGCCTGTGAAGAGACTCCCCTGCAGGTGGGGAGCCGGGGTTCGAACCGGGATCTTTAAGCTGGTCCTTGCACTTTGCACCACATGCATTTAGCCCGCTGTGCTACTGCCCGACTCCCTCAATAGCTAATAATGATGATGATGATAATGATAATAATATAAAGGAAAAGCTAAAGTTAGAAAGGGGCAATGGCAGAGACTCACTCCCTCTAGTCACCCCACCTGAGCTGAGCTGCTTGTTTATGCTGGTCCCCTTCTGACTCCAAACCAGATCTCCCCAGATCTACCCCCCCCCCAGGAAGCTAGTCCTTCACTCAGCCACACATTCCCACACCATCTCTCTTCATCTCCCCTCCCTTGTCCTTATCCCTCCATCCTACCTCCTCACTCTAAAGACTCTGAAACACATCTGAGTGTGTCGCCTGGGGGGAGAGAGACAAGGAGCAGGTGCACAGAAAGGAGGAAGGGCTTCCAACAACACACAGACCAAGTAACTGGGGACTAAGCTATCTCCTCTTCCAGTGCAGGGATAAGCAGAATAAAATACAGCCCAGTGACAAATGGTTTTCTAAATGAGTTCAGAAGAAAAAGAGGGAAACCCTCAGATGGGAAACAGAGTCTAAGCCCAGAATAGGAGAGTAAGACCAAGGGCCTGCGGAGCCTCAGGGTTGGGGTTGGGGCCAAGGTTCTAACATGGGGACAGGCAGTGACATTTGGAGTTCATTCTAGTTGGATAGCTCAAATGGACTCCCCAGTTAAAAACTGAGTCTGTGAGTCTGTGAGGGCTGCCCACTGCTGCCGTGTGGAGGGTAAAGAGGGAATGGACACTGGGAAAAGATAGAAACAGGCTGGGGGGATGGATCCACCTGCCAATGCCCATGTACAACAGAGAAGCAATTACAGAAACCAGAACTCCTACCTTCTGCATCCCCAAAATAATTTTGTTCTATACTCACAAAGGGATACTTTCAGAGAAGATGACCAGAGGGTTCTGAACATCAATTCCATCAGCACCCAGTGAAAGAAGAGGGAGAAAAGGAAAGAAAGGAAGGAAGGAAGGAAGGAAGAAAGAAAGGAAGGAAGGAAGAAAGGAAGAAAGGAAGAAAGAAGAGAAAGAAAGAAAGAAAGAAAGAAAGAAAGAAAGAAAGGAAGAAAGGAAAAAGACACTCAGAAGTAGTAGGGTGTGGCTTAGAAAAGAAGGCAGGATTATGGAAAAAGGGGCCAAATATATATATGATAGTCAACCCATATCCATGATCTTGGGAAAACTAATATAATTTCCAATGAAGAGAATGGAGACAAAAAAATCTGGTGATGGGAAAGATATAGAATTACACCCCTGTGACCTTATAATTCTGTAAATCAATATTAAATCATTAGTTAAAAAAAAAAGAAAGAAAGAAAAAGGAGGGAGTGGAAAATCCTACTCATTGGTTTAGGACTTCGGAGCTTGGATAAGAGGAAAAAAAAAACTCTTATAAATCTAACCCCCAGGCTTGGACTGGAAACAGGAACTGGGTATGATAATACCACCTAAGCAGTAGAAGAAGCCACATCATGAGAGTAGCTTAAAAACTGGTCCAGAACTGTCTCCACACCTGATCCCTGGTAAGAACAAATATAAAATTGCTCTCCAGGGATGGCTGTACAATCTAGAACATACTAGATTTTCACAGGGCAACGGAAACATTTTTTTAATACTCATAAATTTACTGATAATTGTTTTGCATCTCAACATGTAATTTACCATTTAAATTTTTTAATTTGCTATTAATACTAGGTTACAAGATTATAAGATTACAGTGTATAGTCACACACCACACCCACCATCAAAGTTCTGTATCTTTACCCTCCCACCTCCCAAAGATATAGTTATAGAAATAACACTCTTAATTTGAACACACATGTCACACAACGCCCATGTCCAGCAGAGAAGCAACTACAGAAGCCAGAACTCCCACCTTCTGCAACCCATAAAGAATTTTGATCCGTATTCCTAGTGGGGGAGAAATGATAGGGGAGCTCCGAACTCCAATTCCATCAGGACCAATAGAGAGAAGAGGAAAAAAGAAAGGATATTCAGAAGTAGTAATAGGTGTAGGTGTGACTTAGAAAGGAAGAGAAGGCAGGACCACAGAAGAAATGGGCAAATATATATAAATATAGATAGTTATCGAAATAATAGTCAACCCATGTCTGTGGCCTTGGGAGAACTACTGCAGTTTTCGGTGGAGGGAATGGGGATGCAGAGCTCTGGTGATGGGAACAGCGTGGAATTATACCCGTTATCTCATAATTTTGTAAGTCAATATTAAATCATTAATACATTTTAAATATGTTCTTTGACAATATGAACTAAATTTAAATTTCTGAGATGTATATCAAGACTAACAAGATCAAAAAGAGAGTTGGATAAATAGAAGAGGAAAAAAAAGTACAGGGAAGTAATCCAAAATGGAATGCAGAAATATAGAGAGATTTTTGAAATGTGAAAAATGTGAAAGCATGATTAAGACATGGAAGATACAATGAGTTGATTGAGCATACATCTAGAAGGAAATTAAGACTATGGGATAGAAGCAAATTCAAAATAAGAAAAATGGCAGATTTTTTTTTCATCACTGGAGAAATGAGTTATCAGAGTGAAGTATTCCACTATTCAAACAGGACCAAAAAGGCCCAGGTTACAGCATAACTGCTATTAAAAAAACTCACACCTGAGACTCTGAAAGCCCAGATTTAATTCTTAGTACCAGCACCACCATAAGACAGAGCTGAGCAGTACTTCCCTCTATCTGTCTATCTTTCATTAAAAATAATCCAAAAGTTTTAGCACGATAAAAAGTATCAACATCTATGGACAGCTAATTTTTTATTAGTGATTGAATTAAATGATCGACAAGATTGTGGGATAAGAGGGGCACAATTCCACACAATTCCCACCAACAGAGTTCCACAGCCCATCCCTTCCATTGGAAATTTCCCTGTTCTTTATCTCTCTGGGAGTATGGACCAAAGTTCTTTATGGAGAACTGAAGATGGGAGGTCTGGCTTATGTAAATGCTTCCACAAATTTTTTTTAAAATAATTTATTTCTTTATTGGGGAATTAATGCTTTACATTCAACAGTAAATACAATAGTTTGTACATGCATAACATTCCCCAGATTCCCATTTAACAATACAACCCCCACTATGTCATTCATCATCTTTCATGGACCTGTATTCTCCCCACCCACCCACCCACCCCAGAGTCTTTTACTTTGGTGCAATACTCCAATGCTTCCACAAATTTTTAACCAAGGGACATTAAGTGGAGAAAGAAAAGTCTCTTCAACACATGGTGTTGGGAAAACTGGATCAAAACATGCAAATAAATGATTGGAATGCCACATATCAGCATACACAAGTCAACTTCAAGTAGATCAAAGGCATGGACATAGATCATAAACTATGAAATACAGAGCAGAAAACTTTGGGAGAAGGCTTCATGATATATATTCAAAAATGTCTTCAAAAACTCAAGTCCAATAGTGAAGAAACAAAAATAAATCAATATGACTACATCAAAGTGCAAAGCTTCTCTGCAGAAAAGTGTACCATCACTCAAACAGAAAGACACCTGACAGTTTATACAACATACTTCAGATAAAGGACTAATAACCAAGGTAAAGAAAGAGCTCAGTGGTCCGGGATGTGTCACAATGGATAAAGCATTAGACTCTCAAGCATGAGGTCTTGAGTTCAATCCCCGGCAGCACATGTACCAGAGTAATGTCTGGTTCTCTCTCTCTCTCTCTCTCTCCTCTTATCTTATAAATAAATAAAATAAAAAGAGAAAGAAAGAAAGAGCTCAGTAAGCTAAGCAAAAATGGGGTGAGGACAATGGACAGAAATTCACCAAGGAAAAGATTCAGAAGACCAACAGACACATGAGAAAGTGCTCAAAGTCAGTGATTATCAGAGAAAAGCAAATAAAGACAGCAATGAGATATCACTTCGCATCCTTGAGAATGGCATGCAATAAAAAAGGATGGTAATAACAAATATTGGAGAGGATATGGGGAAAAAGAGACACTTCTGCACTCCTGGTGGGAGTGTAAACTGGTCTAATCCCTGTGGAAAACAGTCTGGAGATTTCTCAGAGCACTAGAAATGGACCTACCCCAGCCAGATTTTTCAACAGACTTCAATTACAAACCCCCTCAGAACATACCAGAAGGTTCTGGGATCCTGCTGTTTATTTTTCACGCAAACTTTTTGGGTAAGGAAGTGATTGCACGGCTCTGTGGACCATGTAGTGTGCAAGCTGTAGTTTTGAATGACAAATTTCAACTTCCTATTTTTCTGTCACTTTGTTTATTCATTCAGCCCTGTAGCAGGCCTCGATAAGCTCTTCTTAAGTTAACAGAAGCACCCTTTGCTAAGGTGAAGCTGCTGATCAGGGCCTACAGAGTGCAGCTGGTGCAGTGAACCGGCAAGATGGGAATGGACGACTTTGAGACCTGTCTCTGCTCTGTTGGAAACAGTTTGGGATTCTGGCACAACCTCTTCACTTTGAAACCTGTCCTCTGTTGTAGTCTAAGCTGAAACACAGTGGTAGATGCTAATATAGATATATTTGTGCCAAAAAAAAAAAAGAAAGAAAGAAATGGACCTACCATATGATTCAGAAATTTTTCTCATGGGGATTTACCCAAAGGTGGGGGACCGTGTGTCGGAAGATATTTGTGTACACTTAGGTTCATAACAACACAACTTGTAATAGCCAAAATCTGGAAGCAACCCAGATGTCCAATAACAGATGAGTGGTTTAAAAAAAAAAAAAGTACTTTCTATCTTAACTCTTTCAACTACCAGGTTCCAGATGCTACCATGATGCCAACCAGATTTCTCAGGGCAGACGACCCCATCCATGTGTCCTGGAGCCCCACTTCACCAGAGCCCTGCCCCACTAGGGAAAGAGAGAGGCAGGCTGGGAGTATGGATCGACCTGTCAATGCCCGTGTTCAGTGGGGAAGCAATGACAGAAGCCAGACCTTCCACCTTCTGCATCCCATAATGACCCTGGGTCCATGCTCCCAGAGGGTTAAAGAATAGGGAAGCTCAGGAGTCGGGCTATAGCACAGCGGGTTAAGCGCAGGTGGCGCAAAGCACAAGGACCGGCATAAGGATCCCAGTTCGAACCCCGGCTCCCCACCTGCAGGAGAGTCGCTTCACAGGCGGTGAAGCAGGTCTGCAGGTGTCTATCTTTCTCTCCTCCTCTCTGTCTTCCCCTCCTCTCTCCATTTCTCTCTGTCCTATCCAACAACGACAACAACAATAATAACTACAACAATAAAACAAGGGCAACAAAAGGGAATAAATAAATAAAATTAAAAAAAAAAGAATAGGGAAGCTATCAGGGGAGAGGATGGGATACGGAGTTCTGGTGGTGGGAACTGTGTGGAATTGTACCCCTCTTACCCTATGGTCTTGTCAGTGTTTCCATTTTGTAAATAATTTTTTGTAAAAATAAAATGATATAAACACATGTGCCCATAAGTTAGGGGAAAGTATACACCTTAAAGCAGAAGTGCAGAATAGTTTGCAGTGACCCAAAACAGCAAGCAAGGAGAAAGACATAAAAAAAAAAAACATAAAATGATACTTATGTACCTTTCCCATATTTGAGAACTATTCTCTTCCCTGATGCAGCTTTGTAGTCCTATTTCTGATGCTGACACCATCTCCCCAGATAATACCTTGGGTCCACCTGAATGTTAGCTGTTGTGCTCGGGCAAAAATTAGTAAAGTCATGGGCCCCTTGGAATATACCTAAAATAGACCTAATAGCTTTTTCCAAAATGGAGACCCCCAAACTCATCTGCTATATTCTTGCCTTTAGATTCCTGCCTATTAAACCATTTGTTCTGCTTTATATCTTAATGTTTTTCAGCCACCAAACTGCAGATGCTACCATGGTGCCAACCTGACTTCCCTGGGCAGACGACCTCACCAATGTACCCTGGGCCCCCACCTCTCCAGAGCCCTGCCCCACTAGGGAAAAATAGGGACAGGCTGGGAGTATGGCTTGACCTGCCAATGCCCATTTTCAGCGGAGAAACAATTACAGAATCCAGACCTTCCACCTCCTGTACCCCATAATGATTGTGGGTCCATGTTCCCAGAGGGATAAAGAATGGGGAAGTTTCCAATGGAGGGGATGAGATACAGAAGAACTCTGGTGTTGGAAACTGTGTGGAATTGTACCCCTCTTATCCTATGGTCTTTTCAATATTTTTATAAATAAATCAATAACAATAAAAAGTGATATATAAGTGAGTACTACTTAGCTGTTGAAAATTATGAAGTAATCTCTTTTGCATCATTTTGCATGGAACTTGAAGACATCATGTTAAATGAAATAAGCCAAAAAAAGAATGACAAATGACAAATAACAAATGAGCTCACTTACAGGTGGGACTTATAAGCGGGGCAGGTGTATTACATCAAAGCAAAGGACTCTGGAAAGGAGGGGGTGGTACTGAAAAGAACCTTGGGGTCCTGGTGCATGATGACAAAAATGGTTGTGGGTGAGCGTGTTCTGCAGAGAACTTTCACAGGGAGATGAGAAATCATACCTATGGAGCCAGGCAGTGGGACACTCAGTGAGCACACATGTTACCATGCACAAGGCAATAAGGGGGTTCAAGCCCCCCAAGCCCCACCTACAGAGGGAAGCTTCATGAGCAGTGAGGCAGGGCTATAGATGCCTCTCTTCCTCTATCCCTCTCTGTCTCTCTCTTCCCTCTAGATATCTCTCTGTGCTATAAATAAAATTTAAAAAATAAATAAATGAAAGAAATTGCACCTATATGTCAACGACTACACTGTAAACCATAATCCCCACAATAAAAATGATAATAAAAAGTATCAAATACTTATAACTGAAAGAATCACATTTCTAAACATAGGAGGAAGCTAAGATAGTAATAAGAGTAATTGAGTCATTGAGAACATCTTCAGCAAGTCACAGTGAAAATGAATCAAGTAAGCACTCACCACAAGAAACTGGAAGGGAAAGCAGAAAAAATAATTGAAAGAATTATTAGGAAGAAAACAATAAAGACAAGCACAAATATTGGTGACACAAAATATATACAAGACACCCTCCGAAGGGAGGCTGGACAGTGTACTCTGTGCTCCACCTGAGGAAGATGGGTCGATATTGGGGCGGCTTGGAATGTTCCTACTCATGACCGCAGAATGGGAGCTCACATCTACTGAGATGCAGAGGTCACATAGACTCCTAAGCTGAATATGGGCCCCAGACCAAATCAAATCGATGGGGTTTACAGTCAACAATATTTATGCCCTTTTCCCACATTTGGGAGCTACTCTCTTCCCTGATCCAGCTTTCTGTTCCTTTTCCAGCCATGACATCATCTCCCCAGACAATAATTTGGATCCACCTGCATATCAGATTTCAGGCTCAAGGAAAAAAAAGAAGAAATAAAAGAAAAAGAAAAAAAAAGCTAGTATAGCCACAGGCCCTTTGGAATATTACTAAAACATGCCTACTAGCTATCTACAAAATGGAGGATCCCCCAACTCTTCATCTGCACTATTCCAGCCTTTAGGTTCTTAATTGTTCAACAATTTGTTTGGCCTTGTATGTTAACTCTCTTTTCAGCCACCATGTTCCAGATGCTAGCAGGATGCTGACCAGAATTCCCTGGGCAGACAACCACACCGATGTGTCCTGGAGCTCCATTTCCCCAGAGCCCCACCCTACCAGGGAGAGAGACAGGCTGGGAGCATGGATCGACCTGTCAATGCCCATGTTCAGCGAGGAAGCAATTACAGAAACCAGACCTTCAACTTTCTGCACCCCACAATGACCATGGGTCCATACTCCCAGAAGGTTAAAGAATAAGAAAGCTAGGAGTCGGGCTGTAGCTCAGCGGGTTAAGCGCAGGTGGCGCAAAGCACAAGGTTGGCATAAGGATCCCATTGAGCCCCTGGCTCCCCACCTGCAGGGGAGTCGCTTCAGAAGCGGTGAAGCAGGTCTGCAGGTGTCTATCTTTCTCTGCCCCTCTCTGTCTTCCCCTCCTCTCTCCATTTCTCTCTGTCCTATCTAACAACGACAACATCAATAACAATAATAACTACTACAACAACGAAAAACAACAAGGACAACAAAAGAGAAAATAAATAAATAAAATATTAAAAAAAAGAATAAGAAAGCTATCAGGGGAGGGAATGGGATACGGAGTTCTGGTGGTGGGAATTGTGTGGAGTTGTACCCCTCTTATCCTATGGTTTTGTCAGTGTTTCCCTTTTATAAATAAAAAAGAAATATATATATACAAGAAACAATTAACAAATTCAAAGTTTTATATTTTAAGACTATAAAAAAAGTAGAGAGGCTGGGCAGTGGCATACCTGGTTGAGAGCACATATTATAATACTCACTCAAGGAACCGGGTTCAAGCCCCCACCCCCACCCCCAGCACTGCTCAGTTCTGTTGGCAGTGCTGAAGACAGAACCTGCAACCTCTCACATCCAAAACCAGTGTGTGCCCCCTGTGCATCTCCCCAGCCCCACAGCAGAAGTCTTTTAGAGGTTAAAAGAGTACAGTGAGTAATTATAGCAAAAAGTGTAAAAGCAGATGAAATAGACAGATGTACATAATAAATTATCAAGACTACCTCTAAAGTAGTAGAAAACCTATAACCTTTAGGGACATTAATTCAGTAGTCACAAATCTATTTGCAAAACAAAACCGGATAGTGTAACAGACAAGTTTTGCCAGTCCTTGAAGGAGCTGTCCCTGTTAGATATAAATCATTCCATAAACATTTCTTAGGATGGGGGCAGGAGGGACTTGCCAACTTTATTTATTTGATAGGACAGGGAGAAACAGAGAGGGAGGGAGAGAGAAAGAGAGACACCTGCAGACCTGCTTCACTCGTGACGCTTCCCCTCTGCAGACAAGGAGCAGGGGCTAGAAACCAAATCCGTGGAAACAGTGGCAATGGCGTCCAACCAGGTGAAACATCCCCTGTCCTCCTCCCAACTCTTTTTTATGGGTAGTAGCACTCTGATGCCCAAAGCAAGCAATAATAGGAACACAGCTACATAAACCCTAAATCAAAATTAGCAAGCTAGATCCAGTAACCTAAATATAAATACTTCATCGTGAGTACAAAGTTTTCCGCTCTGAAATATAAGACAGTTTAACACTAAAGTAATTCCAGGCATGAAAAGATGTAAAAGGAATGCTGATAGTATAATGGTTATGCAAAAAGACTTTCAGGCAAGAGGCGGCAAAGGTCTCAGGTTCTATCCCCTACATCACCATAATCAGAGCTGAGCAGGGCTCTCATGAGAATAAATAAGTGAGTAAATAAATAAATAAATAAATCCAAGTACAAGGCCAACTTACTAGGTTCAAAGAAGGCCTTAATGGATACCCATCTGTGACTGTATTTATGATTTTTAAGAGAGAGAGGACAGGATGGGGGTGGGTGCACTAGAGCCCTTCTCAGTCTGGTACATGCAGTGTTAAGGAAAGAACTTGGGAGTGGGGGGTGAGCAGTAAGCGCACGTGGAGCAAAGCAAAAGGAGCGGCCTAAGGCAGGGGAGTCGCTTCCCAGGCGGTGAAGCAGGTCTGCAGGTGTCTGTCTTTCTCTCCTCCTCTCTGTCTTCCCCTCCTCTCTCCATTTCTCTCTGTCCTATCCAACAAAAATAAAAATAAAATGCAATGTTTAAAAAAAGATAATAATTTAAAAAAAAAAACAGGAAAGAACTTGGACTATCAGACTTACAAGTTCTTTGCTCTACTGTAGAATTACCTTGCCAGCACTACTCATGATTTTATTTTATAGCTTTTCTTTTTAAATGAACTTTTAAATTTATTTTTATATCTATGTTGATTAATTTTTTATGCTAGGGTTATTGGTGGAGTTTGGTACCTGCACAACAACTCATTCCCAGTGTCTTTTTAAAATTCTTTTTCCTACTTTTACAGAGATGAGAGTGACAGAGAGGCCTGCAGCACTGCTCCACTGTCATGAGGCCTCTCCCCTGCAGGTGGAGACCAGGGATTTGAACCTCGGTCTGTGTGTAATATACAATTTACTGGCTGAGCCACCATTTGGCCTTTATTCATGATTTTTTTTAAAAAATTTTTTTCAGCAAACTGAGACTAGGCAGAACTTTTCTTAGATAAGTAAGAAATGAGTGACCAGAAACAGAAAACATCATATTTAATAATAAAACACTGGGATTAGTTTTCCTTGAAGTCAAGAATAAACTAAGGATGACTGATTTTGATTCAGTGTTTCACCAGGAGCAACAAGTCAACATAGGAAATGAGAAAAAGTATCATGTAGGGTTAATATTTGGTTGCCTTCAACTGACACAGGTACGAATCCATGGTGACATAAATAAGGTGGCCGGGCCCCCAACCTTTGTGTTCCGTGCGGTTGTACAGGCACCCAAGGCCCATCGATCTTGTGTTAACCACCCTCACCCTGTGGTTTGTTGTGCCTGCTACCTTGTCTACAGACAGAAGTTCAAGGGTAGCCAAGACAAGTTTGAAAAAACTAGACCAGAGACTTAAACCCTTCTGAAGGTAAATATTTACTACAAAGTGGCACGTAATAATAAAACAACACAATTTAGATCTATGACAAACAGACCAAGGGCTGGAACAGAGAAACCAGGGCGGATGATCAGTTGATGGAAACCTGGCAGACGACACAGGCATCAGTGCAAATCAGTGCGGGAAGAGTGAGCCGAGCCAGATGGGGTGTTAGGGTACCTGGCTTTCCAGACGGGAAGACACACTGCATGTTCATCTGACACAATTCGTGGAGGTAAGTTCCAGATAGATGATCAATCTCACGGAGGAAAAGAGGCTAGAGGAGGATGGCCTTAGGATTTCAAGATGGAGGGATTTATTTATTTACTTATTTATTTATTTATTTATTTACTTATTTTTGTAAGATCTAGAAAGAGGCATGGCAGAATAGCTCACTAGGACAGTGTGCTGCTGTGCCATGGATATGACCTGGGTTCAAGTCTGCCTGCCCCCTCTGCTACACTGAAGGAAGCTTTGGTGTCGTGCTCTCTTTCACTCTCTCTCTGCTTCTCTGCCTCTCCATCTGTGTCAAAAAGAAAATCTAGAAAGGAGGAGTCGGGTGGTAGCACATCGAGTTAAGCACAGGTGGTGCAAAGCGCAAAGACCAGCATAAGGATCTTGGTTCGGAGTTCCCGGCTCCCCACCTGCAGGGAGGTCACTTTACAGGCGGTGAAGCAGGTCTGCAGGTGTCTATCTTTCTCTCCCCTTCTCTGTCTTCCCTCCTCTGTCTATTTCTCTCTGTTCTATCCATCAACAATGACATCAATAACAACAACAATAATAATTACAACAATAGGAAAAATAAATAAATATTAAATAAATATTTAAAAATAATAAAAAAGAACATCTAGAAAGGACAAACTACACAGGATAAGACAAATAAATATTTGATGATAGTAAAATCTGAAGCATATAATCTAGAGAGATAACAAAACAAAGATAAAAGACAAACTCCCAGGAGCCGGGTGGCAGCGCAGCTGGTTAAGCGCACGTGGTGCAAAGCGCAAGGACCAGCTTAAGGATCCCGGTTTGAGTCCCCGGCTCCCCACCTGCAGGGGAGTCGCTTCACAGGTGGTGAAGCAGGTCTGCAGGTGTCTGTCTTTCTCTCACCCTCTGTCTTTCCCTCCTCTCTCCATTTCTCTGTTCTACCCAACAATGATGACATCAATAACAATAATAACTACAACAATAAAACAGGGGCAACAAAAGGGAATAAATAAATGAATAAATATTTTTTAAAAAGACAAACTCCCAAAATAAAAATAATAATAATAAAAAAAAGACAAACTCCCCTCTGGAAGATGTTTTAAGACCACCATATTGTTCAATGAATATTGGAAGGGTGGGTGGGTGGGTGGGTGGATGGATGGATGGATGGATGGATGGATGGATGGAAAGACAAGCATATGTTTAATTCTGTCTATCCTAGTTGTAGACAGAAAGGTAAATATTTGTGGCTGTTAGAGAGAGAGGATAGGAGAAAATTTGGAATATAGTAAACATAGCAGATAAAGAGAGGAAAAGTTAGTGAAAAGATAGTTAATGACAGTTCCCGAGAGAGAGGGTACATGCTACTGTGGCAGTGGCATGGGGTTGAGGCAGTTACATAACGAAGTTCAAGAGGCAGAGGGTGAGGTGGGAATCATGGTAGCAGCCTTTATTGTGGTTTCCATGGAGAGGGATGGACGAGGCAACAGACATAGGAGCAGACTTTGAATCATTTCAGTGATCTCTGGGATTTAGGGGTTGTCTTCCTAGTCTGAGTCCTGGTCTGGGGTGATCAGGACAGGTATACAGTGACCCTAGATGTGGGACCTGGTAAGTCCAGTGGTGGGAACTAGGTTCTGGACTTGGCTGGTTTATAGATGACAAGTCTGCCCCGGGAGGAGGACTCTGGGAGTAGAGGATGAAAATGGAAGAGGTGGGAGGCCAAGCTGAGGAGACCATCTGGCGGTCCAGAGCAAGGAGCCAGGCATATGCAGTGAGGACTAGTGCTAGACACCAGGTTTACAAAAGTAAGCGATATATTAATGTAATCACACACAGGTAATGCTCCTATCCCTCAGTTGTTTTGTTTTTTTTTTTGTTTTTTTTACCCTGCTCTGAATTTAACTTTCCCAGTAAACAGCTCAGCCCAGAGCTTTAGGAGAAGCAGATGAAATTAAAATGCCAAGCCAAGAAGTTTTTTTGTGTAATGCATCTTATTTTGGGCTCCTGACCTACAAGTCCCTGCTGAACCTGCTAGAGCCTCCAAGAGCCCCAGTTGTTACCTTCAGGGCTTTGCTAACAGCAAAGCTAACAGACACACAGCTGCTCCTTCTGGAACAGGCCCTTCCATCTGGATCAGCTCCATCTCCTGCCCACACCCTTCATGCACCCAGCCCAGCTGATTCCCTCAACTTTCTGCCAAGCTCTCTACATGAGCAAAGCAACACTCCATTTGCATGTGTGAAAGTCTACCCCAGACTAGTCTCCTGGTGGGGATTTTAGGATATTTAAAAGCCACTGCCGACGTGGAGGAGGGAGGAGGGGAGAGTGGTAGTCTCTGTTCAAGTCTCAGTTTAGAGCCAGGAGAGGGACCTTGGTCTAACATCACAAGGGACTCAATTCTGCTCACCCTGAATGAGCAAGGAAATGGGCCACTGCACACCCAGAAGACTCCGAAAGGAACCCCCACTTCACTTTGAGCTCAGAGAACTCTCATCTAACCTCTCACCCACAGAGCTGAGTGATGAAGCACTTGTGTTGTTCCGGCATCTGGTTCATACTGTTACAGCAGCAACAGGAAGCTCATACGGGAACATTCAAAGCACTCTGTCTAGTGAAGAAACATCCCCACTGGTGTGACACCCAGTGGCTACAGAGAAGACCCTCACCAGATGCTGAAGAAGATAGTCTGACCTGCCTGTGGGTCACACAAAGGCCCACTGTTGTTGCCAGTTGCCCAGTAAGCCTCTCCAAGCAGAGTAGGGAGACAGCATAGTGGTTCTGCAAAATGACTTTCACGTCTGAGGCTCTGAGGCCCCAGGTTTAATCTTCAGCACCACCATAAACCAGAACTGAGCAGTGTTCTGGTAAAAATTAATGAATTAATTAGTTAATTAATTAAATATCCAGGCTTGGGAACCAACCCACTTAAGAAACAGTTGTTTACTAGACCCAGATAATCTCCATGGGTCCCCTTAGTTCACTGTCAGCTCCCACCTTCCAAACCCCACCCTAATTTAGACTGACTGGGGTCAGGCTCTGCTTTCCTAAGGGAAAAAGACTGAATTATAGACTGTTAGGATTTTTTTTTTAAAGAACTTTAAAAATACACACAACACAGCTAACAAAATAGGATTTGCATAGTCAAATTTCTTGATGGCTTCTGGGATGAATAGAAAGAGACAGCTGGCAATCAGTGCTGCCATCATGTGCGCATGAGGTGCTGGAGGAGGAGGAGGAAAAAGAAGAGAAGGAGGAGGAGGAGGAGGAGGAGGAAATACAAATGCTGAGCCTGGCGCCACAATCACCAGCCTAAATGCACAGTGCTGACCTGTCCCCAGAAGAGGCTTGCCATTCTCCAGCTGAGATGTCTCGGGACCCAGATTCAATGCTCATCCACATGTTACAATGTGCAGGGACCCGGGTTCGAGCCCCTGATCCCCACCTGCAGGGGGAAAGCTTTACGAGTGGTGAAGCAGGGCTGCATGTGTCTCCCTGTCTCTCTATCACCCCTCCTTCCTTTTGATTTCTGGCTGTCTCTATCCAATAAATAAAGAAATTTAAAAAAAAATTTTTTTAATGAGTGCCCATCCTCACACTGTCCCATCCCTCCCTCCCATGTGGCTTCTCCTCCTCTGAATAGCCACGGAGCTCATCTAGATTACTGTTGCCACTGAAAATTTCCAATGTCCTGTGGTTAATAACAACTCCTCTTTATAACTTAACATGGGTGGGCTGCAAAACAGAACTTACTTGGATAGTACACTGCTTTGCCTTGTGCACGACTCAAGTTCAAACCCAGACCCCACCACATGGAGGGAGCTTCATTGCTGTGGTCTCCTATTCTCTCTCTCTCTCTCTCTCTCTCTGCCTCCATCCCTCTCTCCTTCCCTCCCTTTGTCTCTGTTTGAAAAAATCACCCAGGAGTAGTGAAGCCTCAGTAGTGACTAAAAAAAAAAATTCCTAAGTGCCAGTTTGCACACTGCTATTCTCACCCCTACACCCCAGTGCACAGAGGATGAGGCAGACAGAAGTTAGAATGCTTATGAGATTCACTGGAGACCGTTATACACCAGTCATCTGTCTATCCTTCTTTTATTTTCCCCAAGTCCCTAACAAGTGATGTGCAGATCAAAGCACACGCATCTGCCTGGGGCAGGCAGGGCAGACTTCTGCTTTTTTTTTTTTTAATATTTATTTTCCCTTTTGTTGACCTTGTTTTATTGTTGTAGTTATTATTGTTGTTATTGATGTTGTTGTAGTTGGATAGGACAGGGAGAAATGGAGAGAGGAGGGGAAGACAGAGAGGGGGAGAGAAAGATAGACACCTGCAGACCTGCTTCACCACTTGTGAAGCGACTCCCCTCCAGGTGGGGAGCCGAGGGCTCAAACCAGGATCCTTATGCTGGTCCTTGTGCTTTGCACCACGTGCACTTAACCCGCTGCGCTACTGCCCAACTCCAGACTTCTGCTTTCTGTAGTCTGTTTGCACACAGACAGCCACTGTGATGATTAATGAGTGAATCACCACCCCCCCCACACACACACATTGCTGTCATTCATTCTGCAGGTGTCAGGTAGTGTGCTGGAAACTGGAATTTCAAAACCAAGTAAACTGAGGCACCCAGAGAGCTCCCAGTCTCCTGAGAGATGGCATAGTCATGAAATCACCACCACAGTACGTTCACAGAGAAGCAGCCAACACCATCTGGGGGTTGATCGTCTGTCCTGTGTGAGCTGAGTCTTGAAGGACGAGGGACATTAGACTGTAAATGCTTGTTCTAACCTGCTGCATTTTTAGAATACTTCCCGAGGCAGAAATTGATGAGTCACGTAAGCTATATGAGTGAGGCTGGGAGGCAGCTCACTGGACACTTAACCATGTGGGGTGAGCCTGACACCACATAGGAGCACCATGCACAGGGGAAGCTTCACAAGCAGTGAGGTGGTGCTGTGGCCCTCCTCTCTCTGTCTATCAGTGTGTGTGTGTGTGTGTGTTTCTCACAGTGATGATAAATGCCCATTCTGCTGGGGTGATGGCAGTGGGAGGAGTCCAGGTATATGCAGGAACAGAGGATGTCTGGGGAATCACTGTACTTTTCTTTCAATTTTGCTGTGAATCGAAAACCACTCTAAAAAATAAAATCCTTTTAAAAATGGTTATTTTATGGCATGTGGATTTTACCTCAATTAAAGAAAAAAACTACACTGAGATGCCACTTTTTACCCATCAGGACTGGCAAGACAAACCGGCTGATCACAGCCAGGGTCCAGCATCGAGGCTGCGGGGACTGTGCTCCCACATGCTGTTCGCAGAGGGGTGGACGGGAAACCCGCCAAGAGGGCAACTGAGCGACCAGACAGCAGCTGCCCCTGCTCACTGCCCGAGGCCCGGCACTCCCTATAAATACACGCACCGGCTCCCGGATGTGAAAGAACACGAATATTTGCAGCCTTAAGCGCAGCAGCAGCAGAATATGGACACAATGTAAACAAAAGGCAGAGGGCTGGCAAAATAAATGGCAGCAATTCAGACAGTGGAAAACTACAAAGAGGAAGACAGCTCTCTGCCAGCCAGCTAAGCGGGGAGGGCAAGATGCAGACAAGGTTCACCACATTTCGTGTGTGTGTGTGTGTGTGTGTGTGTGTGTGTGTGTGTGTGTGTGTGTGTGTGTGTGTATGTGTGCGTGTGTGTACAGAATTTGTTAAAAATTTAAAAAGCAGGAGGTCGGGTAGTGGCATACTGGGTTAAGTGTACATGATATAAACTGCAAGGACTGGCTCAAGGATCCCAGTTCAAGCCCCTGGCTCCCCATCTGCATGGGGGTGGCTTCACAAGTGGTGAAGCAGGTCTGCAGATGTCTTTCTTCCTCTCTCTCTGTCTTTCCCTCCTCTCTTAATTTCTCTCTGTCCTATCCAACAACAACAACAGCAGCAACAACAACAATGGGGAAAAAATGGCCTCCAGGAGCAGTGGCTTCCTAGTGCAGGCACCGAGCCCCAGTGATAAACCTGGAGGCAAAAAAAAAAAAAAAGCATACGCACAGTTTATACACATAGAGAAGCCCTAGAAACACAATCAAGAACTAACAAGAATTTCTCTCACAGGTAAATGGGGAAACCTCCAGTGGACTCTTCACCCCCCATCAACCCTGCCTCCTGGTATCCACACCTTTGTGTCTCCTACTCTCTCACTGTGTAACTAAGGGGACAAAATAGAGCACTTCTAAAGCAAATTCATATGTCAAAGCTCTAATTAAGCCTCAGTACCTCAGACCGTGACTATATTTGGAGAGAGAGAGGCCATTTAAGAGGTAGCCAAAGTTACTTTGTTACTAACCCAGCCTGACTAGCCATAAGAGCACTTCTGGACACAGACACACACAAATGGAAGACCACATGAGAACTCAGGGAGAAAATGGCTGTCTGCAAGCCAAGGAGAGAAGTCTTAGGAAGAGCCGGCCATACCCACACCTGGATCTTCAGGCCTGTAGATCTTTCTGAACTATGAGAAAAGCTACTCCTATTGTTTAAGCAGCTCAGTCTGCAGTACCTTGTCATGGAAGTCAGAGCAGACCAGTGCAGACTGGGATTTAAAATGAACTATGGGGAGAAAGAAAAAAAAAGGCTTGATGGTCTCTGCCTCAACTGCTATTCCAAACACACAGTGTGGGGGCAGCCATGTTGGGAAGATACTCAAGCAGGCTTGCAGAGAAGATTGTGCCTTACAGGTGTTAGCGAGCATAAATCAAACCACCATCCACTGTAAGGAAGCAAAAGATGTTTATTGACGAATTGCAATCCGGGCCGAGATGGAGACTGGCCGCAGTCTACCAAACTCGACCCCGAACAGGGCTCAAACCACACAATTTATAGGAATTCAGACTACACTCAGGGAGGGGGAGCACATCACCTTATCAACCTACATCCAATAACAGGCTATAGCAAACACAAGATCCAGTCATTTCAAACTTAGCAAAAGCATGATCCATTCAAAGCAAAGCGCGGGCTAGTTTCAAATATAGTAAGATCACACAACCAATAGAATTCAACCAGGCACATCCTCCTGCCATCGGCTATGACCACCCATCCGGTAGACAGCACACCACAAAGTCTGTGCAAAGGTCCTGATAAGGCTTGTCCCCATGCAGGGTCCTTAAAACAATGGGTGGCCTTCACTGATTAGGTCCTGATAAGGCTTGTCCCATGCAGGGTCCTTCGAACAACTTACAAAACAATGGGTGGCCTTAACTGATTAGGTCCTGTTTATTCAAGGGGGAAGGGGCAAGGAATTTTTCTACTTCACTCAGCAAGACATACTAAAAGCACTTAACAAACAACTGCATAAAAAGGGAATTTCAAGGCTACTGCCTTTTACAACAGGGTTCCTGCTGACAGACATACAAGTGACTCTCTTGGTGTGGATTTCTCTGACTGGGCCAGGTCTTGGGATGACTGACAGCTTGATCACAATTTCACAAAACCCTGAGCCAGAATCACCCAAACTCCTCCAAAATACCTGACCCATGGAATTGTCTGAGATAATAAAGGCTCATTATCTTAAGCCACTGGATTTGGAGAGAACCTGTTCACCAGCAAAGGAGAGTTCTTTCAGAAGCTAATTAATTTGGTACTTTGTGGAAGGCCGAATAATGGCTCCCCAAAGATACCCACCTCTTCATCTCCAGGACCCGTGAAAGTAATCTCACTTGACAAAAGGGATTTGGTGGGTGTGCTTAAGTTAAGGACTTTGAGATGTCATGATTACTCTGTATTTTCTGGTTGGGCCTTAAGTGTAATCACAAGTCTCCTTATAAGAGGGTATCTGAGCACCAGGAAAGAGGAGACAACATAAGAACATACAGTGGCAGAGATCTGAAGAGACTTCACTGCTGGCTTTGAAGGTGGATACAAAGGATCACTCGCTGAGGAATGCAGCTCTTGGAGCCAGAAGAGACAGAAAAAACACACCCCACCCTAAAGTCTCCAGAGAGGGGGCACTTCCCTGCTGACCCCTTGTCAGGAATCAACTTCTGACATCTGGAACCAGAAGAAAATAAATAAGTTATTTTGAGTCACACCAAGGCTTGTTCATCAGAGGAAACTCTTATGTGACCTTCTGTAGTTCGTCCTTTGTGTACACCTATTACCCAGCCAATCTTGGGCTCTTTGTATCGAGATTAGACCTCAAGTCTGTAGCTGAGTGCCAGTCTGAACCCTGCAGGCAGTTGCCTTGGGATCCACACCAGTGACCACACTGGTTTGGGAACATGGGAGACATCAGTGGGAAACAGAAAAGGTTCCAGATTTCCTCTCTCTACCTCTGCCTTGAGCTAACCTCCTTCAGTGGCTGCGTCTACTCCATGTAACACCACTAGAAACCCCATCCCCGAAGTCTTGAGAGCTCTACTTCTGTCCTTCTGGTCCAAAAGAGAGTAGAAGCTTCCTATGGCTACCAACTTCAAGGTCACCCCATTTCCCCCTGTAGATCTCCAATTCCTTCACCATCTTTGCCACTAAAGCCGAAGGAAGGCCGGCCCCAAATCAGGTGTTTCAGAAAACCAAACACTGTCATGCCAGCTTTTGCAAGAAGGGAAAGGCTTTATTGCCCTCTGGAGTGTAATGAAGACAGGAGCGGTGCTCAGGTCTACCTCCATGTCTCTTTATTTTAGAGACAGGGAGGACCTGACACTTGTATCTTACCTGTTTTAAAAAGCAGGTGGTAAGGGCTCTTTATCTCACTGTGAAGAGATACTACAGACCTGAGGCCCAGTCCTGAGTGTAAAGGAAGGATGGAACTCCCAGGTGCCTCTCCCAAGTGCTTCCTCTGTATTTATTCCTTCCAGTTTACACTTAGAGTGCTTTCCCCCTTCCTTCTGCACCTTCACTGATGTCCAAAGAGCATAACAAACAAAAACCAAAAAAGTTGTCTTATTAGAAAATATGATTTGGCCTACCTGATGCAGGGCATAAAGGTACTTACTGCTACGTGTACAGGGTCTGAAGAACATGTATAAATTCTAAACTTTATGAGCTGTGAACCTCTCGCTACCTCTTTTCCTCAACTGTCACATATTTAGCCTTCGACTGTGAATCAGTGCTCAGCCTTGAGACCCATCATAGTGTACTGTCTAGAAGAATTCTTTTTCTTTTTCTTTTTTTTTTTTTTTTTGCCTCCAAAGTTATTGCTGGTGCTCAGTATTAGTACTACGAAGCCACCACTCCTGGAGGTCATTTTTTTCTTCCATTTTATTCAATAGGACAGAGAAACTGACAGGGGAGGGTGAGATAAAGAGGGAAAGAGAAAGATAGACACCTGCAGACTTGCTTCACCCCTTGTGAAGTGACCGACCCTGCTAAAAGTGGGGAGTGGGGGCTCAAACCTGGGTCCTTGCACATAATACTATGTGTGCTTAACCAGGCACACCACTGCCAGGCTCCCAAAGAATTCTCTTTGTGTTTTCTGTCAGCATTTGTATAAGAGACAGTTGTGATATAAAAGAAACACACATACACACGCATACACCCACCACTATGGGCAGGGACTCAAAACTTTGGGGGTGTGAACCTCTCTGAGCCTGGTACACTAAGTAAACCTCTGTTATTCCTGAATATCAGTGTCACGCCTCTTTGTCCACCTATTTCCTGTCACCACAGCCACAGCTCTGATATGATATCTCCTCCCCAGCAACCTCAAGAGAGGGCCTTCTTGCTTGGCTCTCCTTTCTTAATGACCTACCTCCTTAGAACTTGTCCTATTCTCACACTGGCTCCCCCTTGCTCCTGCCCTCTACCACTTTAGATACTGAGTCTTGTCGTATGCTTTACATTGGTTTGTTCTAGCCCTCCCCCGCCAAGAGAATTGGATCAGTCCAGTTAATTTCGGGGGCCCGCTTGGCCCCGCCCCAAGGAACCCCGAGAGAGGGTTCCTGAGTTCGAGAGGGCCAGACTTTCAGAGGGTTCCCCAGTACGAGAGTTCCAGAGTTCCAGAGTTGGAGAGTTCCTGAGTTCGAGAGTAAGAGAGAGTGCTTGCGCCGCCGCAAAGAGACAGCAGAGTTCTGTTTGGTGATTAGTTTGTCTTAGTCTATGAATCGTTGTTCCTGAATAAAGAAATACAGCTTCCCTGCCCAGCCATTGTCTCCGCGTCTCTGTTACCCGCCCGTGAAGCAAGCCCGGCCAGCTGGAACCTACGAATTTTAACAACAGAGTCTTATCCATCCTTTCCAGAGATGGCCCTAATGCTGCATCTGATTTCTGTATCAAGGGGGCAGGCGGGCTGGGCAAGTGGGGTAGTCCAGAGACCACTCCTATGTGATTACTGTGAGAGCCACAGGGATGTGGAAAAGATAAAACAGCAGGGCATGGATAAAACCACAAATGCACATCTGAGTGTGGGCAGCTGTGTTCAGGCCAGGGTCCCAGAGGCTCAGGTGCTGAGTTTACCCCTCTTGCACCCACCCCACAGATAGCTACAGCCCACTGGCAGCCTCACTTCTAGTGAGTCTTCAGTGATTCACTCAGTAGAAGTGGAGAGTCCCCTCTCTGGGCCTGAGTGATGTTCACTTCCTTGCCTGTTTTTTTTCGGTTTTAGAGTCTAACACAGCAACATTGCTAAGTAACCGTATTTTTCAAAACTTAAATTGAAACAGATGGCCTGCCCAAAGATGTTTTCCTGATTTAGCCATTTACTTATATAAAAAGCCTCTTCCAAGAAAAAAGAATGCGTGCACACCAATTCATATTTGATTGCCCATTTAATGAATCCTCTTTAGCAAGCAGGATCAAACCTGGGTTGTGGAGAGGGGAGTGGAGAGCCCCAGGAGAGAGGACCCAATGGGGGCCTGAGGGAGCAATTCTGATGTGTTAGATGGCCCCGCAAGGTTTGCCCACCAGCCCTGGGGTCGGGTTGTTCAGAACTGTGACTTGCTCGAGTGCAGGCTGATCATGCAGAATGGATCACTCTGGGCTGTGAAGGTGATTAATAATCATCAAAGACCCAAGGGAGAGCTTGACAGCTTAGCAGCTGGTCTTTCCCTGACAGCCATTACCCTGAATGGCAGTGCTCGGAGAAGATGGATGGGGAGTCCGTGACAGGCTCTGAGGAGTGTTCCCTACGTGAAGCACCAGGAGGCCACAGCAACAACATTTGGGGCCAGCTCCGATTCCGGCTGCCTGTGTGCAGATCAGAGGCTGGGAAAGGGTGAGCCAGCACCCCAGGGAGTGTTTCAGTATCACATATCACAGCGGTACCTAGTTTGGAAGCACGTACCTTGGACTTGGACTTGAGGCCTGTGCATAGAGTAAGACCTGCATATTCAGACTTTAGTTCCTTTTGTCCTCACATATCCTGTTGGGAAAAGACTAAAGTCAAATATAGGCCTGCTTCCACATGCACCAGAAAGCCAAGCACAGCACTTTCTGCAGGACATACTCACACATCTAAAAGGATAGGCTGGAGATGTCTGTCTTGTCTGTTTCTTGGAAAGTGGGAGGTGAGGGCTGGGGAAATAGGATAAAGACTTTCATGTCTAAAGCACCAAAGGTCCCAGGTTCAGTTCCCAACACCACTCTAAGCCAGAGCAGATCAATGCAGTAGTTGAAAAAGTAGAAGGTTTGCATCCCAGAAGGAATTTCGGTTCATACCCACAGAGGGATAAAGAATAAGGAAGCTACCAATGGAAGGGATGGGATATGGGTGGCAGGAATATATGGAAGTGTACCCCTCTTATCCTACAATCTTGTGAAACATTATCAGATCACTAATAAAAAGTAAATAAATAAGTAAAAATTTACAAGTCGGAGGTGATTTGGGGGTAACTAGGATGGAGCTTTAGGCACTCCCATTATCTGGCTTCCTGGATAACGATGAACTTTCTTCCAAGTTATTTTTTTCTTTTTTACCAGAGCACTGGTCAGCCTTGCTGGGAATTGAGTCTGAAAGCTTTGGAGCCTCCAGCATCAAAATCTTTTTTTTTTTTTTTTCAGAACCATTATGCTATCTCCCCAGCCCCTGTGCATTTCTTCCTTATATTATAAAAGGTCTTGAGGTCTGTTAGTCACCCTGGAGCAAAGCAAGCTGGTGCAGAGAGAGCTGTGTGTGAGTTTCTGCTCACTGGCCTTTCTCTGCAAACTCAGTGTCGACTTATCTACTGCGTCGGAAAGCTGTTCCTGCAAACAGTGTGCACCGATTTATCATCTTTTGCCCAACCTGATTTATCAATATACAGTTGCCTCCTCCCAGTAGGGCCATGACAGCTCAGTTTCAAAGCCATTTCCAGTTGCTGTTTTCACAAACTCTCAGAAAAAGCTGTGTTTTAGGCAGACCACTCAGGAAGCATGCGCTTAAAAAGGCCATGCACAGCAAGACCTGTGCTCAGTCACCTTGGCCCTACACTGAGCATCTGAGTGCTTGTCTCTCCCCTCTCTGCACTCACTAGAGCTGGCTGCCCCTTGTCAGCCAACAGTCTCTCAGTTCCCGTTGCTTCCCAGGCCTCTTCTGACCCATTGGCAAGAGGATTCCCTTGTGAGCTACAGCATAAAAGTGTGCAAAGGTCTGTGCTGACTGACTGACTCTGGGGGGGGGGGGGAGTGGTTACCTAGGTCACTGTGACAATAAATAACTAAAAAACACTGGCATGAGGACCTTGCCTTCACTATACGACAGTGACGGTTAGGAATAGCTTTAGTCTCCGAAGGGAGGCTGGGGAATCCTGCCCTGCCACTGGAGGAAGACTGGTTCTGAAATGAGTGCAGCCTGCAGCGTTCCCAACTGTGACCATGAATTGTGAGCTCAGATCAATAAGGACTCAGAGGTTACACAGGCTCTGGTGATAAACAAATATAAATACTAATAGATATTTATATATATGTCCTGGGTCAGGTGGATGGAGGCCATAGTTAATCTTATTCACAGAATTTTTTTTTTCAAGAATGGGAGCTACTCGCTGCCCTGATCCAACTGTCTATCCCTTTTCTCTACTCTGACACCATTTTCTCAGACAATATTCTGATCCAACATCAGGCTAGCTATCAAACTAAGCAAAACTACCATAGTTGTGTGCCTCTAGGAACATGCCTAAAATGGACTTCCTAGCTTTCTTTGACCGTAAGATCCCTAATGCTATCTGCTCTATTCCTACTTTTTGGATCCTGTTCATTACTCATTTTGTCTCAACTTTTGTCCTGCCACCTTCCAGACACCAAGTTACAGATGCTTCATGATTCCATCCTGACTTCCCTGGGCAGATGACCTCACCAATGTGTCCTCAAACCTTGCATTTCAAGAGCTCTGGCCCAGTAAGGAAAGACAGAAACAGGCTGGGGGGGGAGGGGGGGGTATGGATCCACCTACCAACACCCACATCCAGCAGAAAAGCAATTACAGAAGCCAGAACTCCTACCCTCTGCACCCCCAAAACAACCTTGACCCAGACTCCCAGTGGGGGAGAAGTGACAGGATGAAGATAAGAGGACTCTGCACTCCAGCTCCATCAGCACCTACAGAGAGAGAGAAGGAGAAAGAGGGGCACATGGAGGTAGTCATGTTGTCAGGAATGGCTTGGAGGGGAAGAAAGGATTAGATCGGGAATAAAAAAGGAGAACTTGGGAGTCAGGCAGTAGCGCAGCAGGTTAGGTGCACGTGGCACAAAGCACAAGGACAAGGGTAAGGATCCCAGTTCGAACCCCGGCTCCCCACCTGCAGGGGAGTCCCTTCACAGGCGGTGAAGCAGGTCTGCAGGTGTCTGTCTTTCTCTCACTCTCTCTGTCTTCCCTTCCTCTCTCCATTTCTCTGTCCTATCCAACAAGGATGACATCAATAATAACTACAGCAATAAAACAACAAGGGCAACAAAAGGGAATAAATAAATAAATATTTTTTTAAATGGAGAAATTATGTATAAATGTAGACAGTTGTAGAGATGATGTTTGGCCCATGTCTACAGCCTTGGGGGAACTGTTTGCAGTGGTGGTTTGCAGTGGGGAGACTGAAGGTTCAGAACTCTGATGGTGGGAATGGTGTGGAATTATACCCATGTTGACATGTAATTTTGTAAACTAAGTAAATAAATAAATAAAATAAAGAATACTGGGATTCATAATAAAGCAAATAATAAGAACACAGGCATGGTTAATTAAAAAAATGATATAAGGGTTAGGAGGTGGCATATCCAGTTAAGTGCACATAGTACAAAGCACAAGGACGCTCTCAAGGATCCAAGTTTGGGTCCCTGGCTCCCCACCTGCAGAAGAAACACTTCACAAGCAGTGAGGCAGGTTTGCAGATGTTTCTCTTCCTCTCTCCCTCTTTATCTCCCCATTCTCTCTGTCTTATACAATAAAATAGAAAAAAATGGCTGTCAGGAGCAGTAGATTCATAGTATAGGCACCAAGCCACAATGATAACCCTAGAGGCAAAAATAAACAAACAAATAAATAATAGTAATAATAATAACAAAGTTCTGGGCCAAATAATAAACAATTATTCATTAATCATCAGTAAGAAAATAAATTATTGAGGGGCCAGGTGGTGTGGCACACCTGGTTGAGCACTCATGTCATAATGCACAAGGACCAGGGTTCGAGACCCCCCCATCCCCCGCAGGGAGAAAGCATCACGAGTGGTGAAGCTGTGCTTGCTTCAGGTGTCTGTCTCTCTTTCTCTCTCCTCACCCCCACCCCCTTCCCCTCTTGATTTTTCTCTGTGTCTATGCAATAAATAGAAAAAAGAAAAGAAGAAGAACATATATCACTGAACTATTATTGAAGTGTAACACTACATCATGACCATAAGGGTCTCA
This sequence comes from Erinaceus europaeus, assembly GCF_950295315.1. Classification (NCBI taxonomy): domain Eukaryota; kingdom Metazoa; phylum Chordata; class Mammalia; order Eulipotyphla; family Erinaceidae; genus Erinaceus; species Erinaceus europaeus. The sequence continues at coordinate 13,873,194 of NC_080173.1, forward strand.
CTAGGATGTGAACCAGAACCCGCAGAGGCTGTCAGCTGGGCTCACTGCACACAGGCAGCTCTGCACAAGAAGCACTTCCTGGTGGAGCTGGGGCTGAGGGAGGGCAGCCACCAGTCGCTCAGTCTGTTGGTGTGAAGGGGCAACAGAGGGAGGAGATACCCTAGTTTCTCCTGCAGGCACTTTGTGAGCCCTCAGACAGACTGCCCCCTGGATGGAAGTGGAATCTGGGGTGGACTCCTGAGGCATCTGACCCCCATAGGAGCAACTTCCCTCCACCCTGGTCATCATGAGGTGGGACCGTGCATGTAACTGTGCTCAGTAGTTGACTGGAGGCTGGAGTTGGAGGACCTCCTCTTTCACTGAGGTCCCTTGAAAAGCAGAGCCTGAGCCTGAGCCAAGGGTAAGGATGTGACAGTTTGCCCGAGGGGTGTCTCCCAGAAACTAGAGTGTTAATGGGGTTGGGCTTAGGCCCAATAGGGGCCTCAAAGAGCCACTGGGAAGGAAACCCTGAGTTATCCCACTATAGGAAAAGAAGTGACTGCATCTTCAGTGTTGGGGGGCTGTGTTTGGGGGTGTGGCACCTCCACTTTCTAGGACTATTCTGAGAGGGGAGTATGGCAAACAGGGCAGCTCCCTTAGCCCACTCTCCCCCAGAAATCTTTTTAATTAACTTGACAGAAGAGCAACTGAGGGGAAGGCATAGGGAGAAAGAAAGGAAGAAAAAAAGAAAGAAAGAAAGAAAGAAAGAAAGAAAGAAAGAAAGAAAGAAAGAAAGAAAGAAAGGAAGGAAGAAAGAGATACCCACAGCCCTCCCTCACTACTTGTGGAGCTTCCCCTCTGCAGATGGGGGCTGGGGGCTGGAACCCACACCTGGCCCCCATCCCTTTTTTAGTCACCAGGGATATGAGGGCTCCTTGCCTACATAATTCTCCTGGTCCCAGAGGTCTCTCTCTTTTTAAATTTCTTTATTGGGGGATTAATGTTTTACAGTCAACAGTAAATACAATAGTTTGTGCATGCATAACATTCCCCAGTTTCCACATAACAATCCAACCCCCCCTAGGTCCTCTGTCCTCCCTTTCCAGGACCTGTGCTTTGCCCCCCACCCACCCCAGAGTCTTTTACTTTGGTGCAACACACCAATTCCAGTTCAGGTTTTCTCTTCTGATCTTTTTTTTTTCTTTTGTTGCCCTTGTTGTTTTATTATTGTAGTTATTATTGTTGTTGTTATTGATGTCGTTGAATAGGACAGAAAGAAATGGAGAGAGGAGGGGAAGACAGAGAGGGGGAGAGAAAGATAAACACCTGCAGACCTGCTTCACCACCTGTGAAGCGACTCCCCTGCAGGTGGGGAGCCGGGGGCTTGAACCGGGAACCTTACGGCGGTCCTTATGCTTTGCACCACAAGCACTTAACCCACTGCACTACTGCCCGACTCCCCTGATCTTGTTTTTAAAAATGTTTTAAATCGAGGATGAGAGACGGAGGAGAGAGACAGACAGAGAGAGCTGGAGAAACACCACAGCACTGCCCCAGCACTTGCATAGTTTCCCCTGTGCAGTGCTAGAGTAGAGGAACTGTCCCTGCTCTGCTGTGGTGCATGTGTAGTGATTAAGGTGTGTCGATAGCCATAGATGGAGTCCAAGGCCTTGCTCCATGCCCAGCTACGTGCCCGCCAGCAGCTGCCAACAGAAGTAGCTGTCTTATTTGAATGGGGCTACAGGAGGATGAGAGAGCCCAACTAGAAACCGAAGGACAGTTTCAAAGGAGGCGGGTGGCAGCCGGCCTCCCACCATCCCAGCCCCAGCCTGGCAATCGAGCGAGATGAACGGAAGCTGCAGCCCCAGTCAATAGAATCCTGAGTGCATTATCAGTTTTGCCACAAAACATTATTCATTATCTCTGGGTTTCCTGGTTCACCCGTGGCCAGTTTCTCCTGAAGTCAGCTATATTTTAATCAGCTACATTACGGAAAAATGTCCCCAGGGAAAAACCGTGGCATCACTTGGCATGTCAGCTGCTCACAGATCGAAATAAGAACATTCCCCAGGTGTGGCAATGTGCTGTGACACTGTGCAAGTTAATTTACAGAAAAATTAAACATCCCTCGGAGCTGAGTAAGGAGGATGGGGTGCTGGCTTGGCTTCAGACAATATATGAATTGCCTCAGGCTACTGACTCTGAAGGGAACCTTTGTAAGGACTCAGGGATGCTCATGAATGCTTGTCCAGTTTCTGCACTTGGGGTGGAGAAGTGGGGGAGGGCATGGACAAAGAAGACTTAGAAAAGCAACATATGGGAGTCGGGCGGTAGCACAGTGGGTTAAGCATACGTGGCGCAAAGCACAAGGACAGGTGTAAGGATCCTGGTTCGAGCCCCCCCCCCCCCGGCTCCCCACCTACAGGGGAGTCGCTTCACAGGTGGTGAAGCAGGTCTGTAGATGTCTATCTTTCTCTCCCCCTCTCTGTCTTCCCCTCCTCTCTCCATTTCTCTCTGTCCTATCCAACAATGACGACAACAATAATAACTACAACAATAAAGCAACTAGGGCAACAAAAGGGAATAAATAAATATTAAAAAGAAAAGAAAAGAAACATATAACTCCACATTTACAGCATGTATTGAGGGAGGGACTGGGGAGACAGTGTACTGGTCATGCAGACACTCATGCCTGAGGCTCCAAGTTCCTAGGTTCAATCCCCTGCACCACCATAAATCAGAGCTCAGCAGTGCTCTGGAAAGAAGCAAAACAAACACGACTAAAGCACAGATTGAGTAGCATGAGTCTTGGGAGGGCATGGAACTTGAAAGAGGAGCATGGGAGAGCTGGAAGTGGGGGTGGGGTGCAGGTATGAAGGAGCCATTTAGAACCACACACACCTCCTCAACTCCATGAACCAAGTATCCTACTCACCCCCTGGTCAAGGAAAGAGGCCCCACCTTGAGGGTCTAAGATGGTCAAACACATGACACCACACCAGATAGATGAAATGAACAGATTTTACTAGTAACCAGCATTCACAGCCTGGGGGATGGACATTAACTGTCAGTCATGTGAGCCCATCCATGGGGGTGTGTGGTGGGGGTATCTGGGGACAGTAGTGGAACTCAGATTCTCAGGGTGTTGTGACTCAAAAGTCAAGTCAGGGGCCAGGGGGTGGTGCATCGTGTAGGACTTATTCATTACCTTGCACAATGGCCCAGGTTCAAGCCCCCAGTCCCTACCCACAGGACAGAAATTACAGAGTGGTGAAGCTGTGAAGCAGGTATCTCTCTCTCTCTCTCTCTGTCTCACCCTTCCCTCTCAATTTTTCTCTGTTCTAGCAAGTGTAGGGGGGTTGTCAAGCTAGCATTTAACATTGTATTTTTCAGGACTTACCTTCCAGGGAGTTCAGATGAGAAGGGACCAAAAGGAAGACACTTCCTGGAGTGGATGGAATTCCAGGTTGACCGTGCAGTAAGAAGCCCTGTTCAGCACATGAAAAGAGAGTGGGGTGTGAGAACTGCATCAGTGAGGGTGGGAGCAGGAAAATGCTGGCTGAGTGGTGTAAGAATGTTGGAACCTCAAGCATGAGGTCCCAGGTTTGAACCCCAGAATCATAACTGCCAGAACAGTGTTCCCTCTTCCCTTCCCTTCTCTTCCCTCCCCTTCCCTTTCTCTCTCTCTCCCCCCCTCTCATTAATAAGTAAATAACTTATTAAAATAGCAGCAGGAAGGAGAGACAGAGAATCACTGTGGAGAAAGGACACACTGTGAGGGTGGTTGAGAGCCAAAGAGACAGACAAGAGCACTGGTGGGTGGCATGGGACGTGTTAAGCAGCAGGAGCAAGAACAGAAGAAAAACAACCACCAGCATCAGGGGCCATACTGATCAGCCATGAAGGAATCTTGGGCTGGGGAGATAGCATAATGGTTATGCAAACAGACTCTCATGTCTAAGATCCCAGGTTCAATCCCAAGCTCCACCATCAGCCAGAACTGAGCAATGCTCAGTTTTTCATTAAAAAGTAAATAAATGCATCCCACAATGATCTTGGATCCATACTCCCAGAGGGATAAAGATTAGGAAAACTATCAGGGGATGGGATGGGATATAGAGTTCTGATGGTGAGAACTGTGTGGAGTTGTACCCCTCTTATCCTATGGTTTTGTCACTGTTTCATTTTTATAAATAAAAAATAAAAATAAAATAAATAAATACTAAATCTGGTAGCAGCTACTAATCTTTAACCTGGAAGTGAGTGACCACAAATTGTGACTCTTAGTCAGGATCCACACTGAACTCCATGCAAACCTCAACTTACCCTTCACTACCTGAGTGAGTACCCACGGGCTCCAGGTCAGGAGTTACTGCGGCCCAGGACACACTTCTTCTAATAGTTTGGCTCACAGGAAGGATGTCTTGGAGGCCCGAGCATGCCGACACCTGGATGCGACCCACCTCTTCCCTGTAGACCACCACCACTTCCTGAATTCCCAGGAGGACTTTGTGCCCAAGGTCCCCAAGCTGAAAACCTGGAAGGCTGTTCACATCACCTGCTTCACCACAGCCTTCCTCCCCACCCTCCACTTCCTGTTTCTACTGCCAAAACATTCCTCAAACCCCTGCCTTCTGCCTTCTGGTCTTTTCTTATGACCATAAGCTGGTTCAAACTAGTTCAAATAAAGGGACACACACACACACACACACACACACACACACACACACACACATACACGCCACCCTGTACCACAATCAACTTTTAAAAATTTTTTTTAAAATATTTATTTATTTATTCCCTTTTGTTGCCCTTGTTGTTTTATTGTTATAGTTATTACTGTTGTTGTTATTGATGTCATCATTGTTGGCTAGGACAGAGAGAAATGGAGAGAGGAGGGGAAGACAGAGAGGGGGAGAGAAAGACAGACACCTGCAGACCTGCTTCACCGCCTGTGAAGCGACTCCCCTGCAGGTGGGGAGCTGGGGGCTCGAACCGGGATCCTTAACGCCAGTCCTTGCATTTTGCACCACGTGTGCTTAACCTGTTGCGCTACCGCCCGACTCCCCACAATCAACTTTATCACCTCAGACCCCACCTACACAGCCACGAGGGAAACTCTTCACAGACACAGACCTGGTCTTGTCACATTGCAGCGCATGAGCCATCACACAGGCTCTGCTCTGGAGTGAATGCGTGGAAATGTATATGTGGGTGACTTCACCCCTGACGCAAAGGTGTTTAGAGATGAGGTCTTTGGGGGCGGGGGTGACTGGACTTCAGTGAAATCAGGAGGGTGGGACTTCAGGGTGAAGATGGAAGAGGTATCATCATTGCCATCATTATTACTCTTAGACGAGAGCTTGCTTGCTCATTCTCTCTACCATGGGAGAATAGTGGTTATATATAAGCCAAAACGAGAGAGAGAGAGAGAGAGTGAGGGAGAGAGAGCAAGAGAGCTTGCTTCTCTAGGCAGAGTCAGCCAGCACCTTCATATTAGACTTCCCAGCTTCCAGAACTGTGACCAGTAAACACCTGCGGTAGCCACACCTGATATTCTGCTATAGCGTCCAGAGCAGAAGGACACAGCCCCCCTAGAGAAATCCCAGGCTCTTCCCACAGCACTCAGAGGCTCCTGGTGCCCAGCTCTGTCTGTTCTTTCAGTGCCTCCTCTTTCCCACTTCACTGTGCACACAACACTCCAGCAAACGCTTGTAGGAGTCCCTAGTATACTGGACTAGATGGTAGTATTGACCCTGACCCAACATACCTCCCATAGAAAGTCCCTACCCGACCCCTCCTGCCACAGGCAGGATGGACATCCCTGCCCCTCAACCTTGCACTTGGCCATGGGACTTGCTTTGGCCACTGGTTGTGAAGGGGTTTGATCTAGCAGAGATCTAAAATGCATCATTCAGGGGGCGGGTGATAGCACACCTGGTTAAGCGCACATAGTATGAAATGCAGAGCCAAGAAAGTATCCTGGTTTGAGCCCCCCAGCTCACCTCCAGGGGGATGCTTCACAATCGGCAAAACAGGTCTGCAGAAGTCTATCTCCCCCTCCTTTCTCAATTTCTGTCTGTCCTATCCAATAAAATGGGGGGGGGGGAATGGCCAGCAGGAGCAGTGAATTCGTAGTGCTGGCACCAAGCCCCAACGATAACCTTGGAGGCACAATAAATAAATAAATTAATTAATTAATTAATTAAAAAGGTAAAATGCATCATGCACTTGAGCATGCTCTGCTGGTGCTAGGAGAAGGACTTCCCATAGATGGCTGCTCCCGGGTCCCCAAGTACCTACCCATGGAACACAGCTACCCCAGACCGCCCACACACCTGAGGAAGAACCAGTGTCGCTTTGGGCTGCTGGGCTGTACGATGCTCATTAGGCAGCTTTACCGTGTGGAGAGCCGACTCCTGGAGACAGGGCATCATTTTTGGTTTCTTGACTTTTGCATCCTCTCGCTTTCTCCTTGGCCTTAGGATGCACCCATTATACAGCCCTCTTTGGGTTAAGTCTATTACAAGCCTTAGTTCACTGTTTCTGGGCCCAGAAATGACATCACCTTGTCTCTGACTCTGCACTTGGAGGAAAGGTATTGTGGCAGGTAGGAGGCAGAGAAGGAGCTGTGGGTCCTCTGGGTGCCAAGGCAGAGGAGTTCACCACTTTCTCCCAGTGAGGTGGAAGGAAGCACCTCCTCTTTTCTAAGCTTCAGCTAAGTGCCGCTCTCTCGGCCCACCACCTGCTCTTTGCACCCAGCTAGGAATCTGCAGGAGGAAGAAAGTGTTTGCACTGTACCAATTGTCTGCCAGAGTCCCATGTAGTTGCTACATGAGAAAGACAGAATTACATGCTATTCTGTGTTCTCCAATTTCGACAGCTGTCAACATTTCCCAGAAAACATTGTATTTAGTAACTAGCCAGCCTGTGTTTTAATTTCAGTCTCTTTCTTCTTCCCAACCATTACTGCACGCCAGAGATTTCTGTGCAAAGAAGACTGCATCTTGGGCAAATCTGACAATGCCTTTGCCTTCTTTGCCTAGCTGTGATGGAGGGTTTACTTCTCTCTGACCTCAGTAGTCAGTAGTCTAAGTAAAGGGAAAGGTATACACTCACAGAGAGAAAAAGAGAGAGAGAGAGAGAGAGAGAGAAGATGGGGTCAGACAATGACACAGCAAGGACCTGGTTCAAGCCCCCAGTCCCCACCTGCAGGGGTGAAGGTTCATGAGTGGTGAAGTAATGTTGCTGGTTTCTTTTTGTCTCCCTTTCTATCCCCCTCCTCTCTCAATTTCTTACTGTTTCTATACAAAAAGAAAAGAGAAGAAAAGAGAAAAAACATAAAGAGAAGGAAAGGCACCAGGAGCAATGGGCTCAGTATGCAGACACCAAGTCCCAGTGAGAAACCTGACGGCAACAATAATAATAAGGAGGAGAAGGGGAAAGATAGAGAGAAAAAGAGATAAATAACAACGCAACGAGGGCCACCTCAACAGGCTTCAGCTCAGACTGTGTCCAGAGACTTCACGTGTGGAATGACAATCCTTCAGCTTCACTACTCGGGTGAGACCTTTCCTTTCCTAGTATTCTCTAATTCCATCCCAGGTGGTTCACTTTCTAACAAAGTCCCAAAACCTAGATATACACCAGTTTCTGTGAGAGAGAGCCTATGTTCACACGTATCCATGAACTAGTGCAAAATATATACCTGAAAGCAGAAGTACACTAGAGTTTGCAGTGAGTACCCCCCTAACACTTCCTCTCCACTATTCCAAGCTTTGGGTCCATGATTGCTCAACAATTTGTTTGGCTTTGTATGTTAACTGTCTTTTCAGTCACCAGGTTCCAGATGTCATCAGGATGCCGGCCAGGCTTCCCTGGACTGAAGACCCCACCAATGTGTCCTGGAGCTCTGCTTCCCCAGAGACCCACCCTACTAGGGAAAGAGAGAGGCAGACTGGGAGTATGGACCGACCAGTCAACACCCATGTTCAGCGGGGAAGCAATTACAGAAGCCAGACCTTCCACCTTCTGCAACCCACAATGACCCTGGGTCCATGCTCCCAGAGGGATAGAGAATGGGAAAGCTATCAGGGGAGGGGATGGGATATGGAGATCTGGTGGTGGGAATTGTGTGGAGTTGTACCCCTCCTACCCTATGGTTTTGTTAATTAATCCTTTCTTAAATAAAAAATAAATTTAAAAAAGAGAGAGATAAATAAAAAGGAAGGAAGAAAAGAAAGAAGGAAGGAAGGAAGCAAGAGAGAGAGAGAGAAGCAGAGGCAGATAGCATAATGGTCCTGCAAACAGACTCTCATGCCTGAGGCTCTGAGGTCCCAGGTTCAATCCCCTGCACCACCATAAACCAACCGAAGCTGAGCAATACTCTGGGGGGGGGGAGGAAAAGGAAAAAAAATAAAGGAGAGATCCAGATGGTGGCACACCTGGTTGAGCACACATATTACTATGTGCAAGAACCCAGAGTTCAAGCCCTCGGCCTCCACCTGCAGGAGGAAAGCTTCATGAGTGGTAAAGCAGGGCTGCTCTCCCTCTCTATCTACCCCCTTCCTCTCAATTTCTGGCTGTCTCTATCCAATAAATAAATAAAGATAATAAAAAATAAAGAAATTCCTTAGGAAAGAAAGAGAGGAAGTTGCAGACATATTCTCCCTTGGCCATCGTGGTGGCAGGCAGCAGCTGCTGGCTCCCACATTATTTACCTGCCTCCCACCATCTTCAGGGACCCCAGGGGCGAGGGGGGCTAGAGTCAGGGCCCATCTTAGCAACTGCTCACCAAATGTGTCCCGCTTACTTTCCCATCTCTCAGAATTTTCCCAGTCAAAATAAAGATCACCCTGCAGGCGTGTGTGCGTGTGTGTGTGTTCATGTGCGTGTGTGTGCATGTGCGTGTGCGTGCGCGTGCGCGTGCGTGTGTGTGTGTGTTGGGGGGTGGGGGTTGCATGAGTAACTAAACTGCTGTTCAGCAGATACTCGCTGTGTGGGTAGTGGGCAAAGCTGAACCTGACTTTGGAACTTGCTTAGGTAACAAAGTGTCAGCAGACAGATGTGAACAGAAAGGTAAAATGCAAGTGTGTGGAAGGGCCCAGTGAGGATGACAGCACATGGAGGGGTCTAGGCCCAGGTTCCAGCTGAGTCCAAATAAGACCCATCATTTCTCCACCCCCACCCCCGCTACAGACTAATGACAGCGTTATAAGTGCTTGTTTAGGCAAAAGTTGTTGACTCATTTGTGGGGCAGACTTTCTTTCCTTCTCCACCCTGCCTCGCCGTTCTTTAGAGGATGGCAGTGGTAACAAGTGGCAAGGGCGAGCATCCTTCTGCATGCATCTGAGTAGCCTCTGCCCGGAATAAGGGTTTTGTTACCCACAGCCATTTCTATCATCATGCCTGGCTTCTCCAAGGAACAGCCGCTCCCTGTTAACCTTTTTGTTGTTGTCACTGTTTTATTTTTTTCACCACTCCCAGCACCAAAGGTCTGTGTCCCCATCCCCACCCCCATAGATAACAACTGTAGTTCTCCTACAGTCTTGAAAGTAGGTTAATTGTTTTTCCACATCTGTCTATTCAATTGTCTCTACTCCACATATGAGTGAAATCATTCTGTAGTTGTCCTTCACCTCCTTACTTGCTTTACTGAGCACCATCTTCTCCAGTTCCATCCACTTTATCCCCAAGGACATAATGTCATCCCTTTTTATTGCTACATAATATACGTGGATATCTTCGCCCACACTGTCTGTCCAACGCTTGACGTCTCATCACCCAATCTGGTCCCCTATGCCTACACTGAACTTCTCTGTTCCAGACTCTTGGAAACAGAGTTGGCAGTCAGCTGAGGTAAAGAACAAACACCTCATCACAGACCCCTGCAAGCGTCAACCCGGCTTTGACCTAGCACGTTATGATTGGGCCCTGCTCAATCGCTATCGAATAGGCCATGGCCGGTGCGCCGCTATGTTCCATCGCTGAGGAGCCAGAGACGACCCGAACTGCCCCTGCGGCTACAGACAGACTATGACCCACATAGTCAACGACTGCCACCTCTCCAGATTCAAAGGAGGTCTCAAAACTTTACATCAGGCTCAACCTGACGCTGTTGACTGGCTACGGAAGAAGGGCAAACGCTAGAAGAAGAAGCTACATAATACTCCACTGAGTATATATCCCATAACATTTTTATCCAGTCACCTGTCAAAAGGCATTTTGGTTATTTCCAGCTTTTTTTTTTGCTATTATGAATAAGGCTGCTATAAACATGGGGGTGCATATATCCCTTGGGACCAGTGTTATTAAATCTTTTGGGTACATGCCTAGCAGTGGAATTGATGGGTCATAACTTATCAGTGTGGTTACAGGTTGAGCTAAGCTAACTCAGCTGCTCAAGCCAGTTGGTTAACACCTGTCTCCATGCTGGGGCTTGTGTCTCCATAGCATCATATGCTAAGCAGCTGAACTATCCAGGTCTGACAAAACATTCCAGGGAATGCTGGGAAGAAGCTCACCCTTGGAAACTGACCTCCAGGTGCTGCTCAGCTGCAGAGTTGCTGAATCTAGAGCAGACCCTTGAAGGTCCCTGTTGCAAAATTCCAAGAATGAGTATTCAGATAACTTTTTTAAAATGTTTTTAATTGGGGGAGCCGGGCGGTAGCAGCAGGTTAAGCACACTTGGCGCAAAGCACAAGGACCAGTGTAAAGATCCTGGTTCAAGCCCCCGGCTCCCCACCTGCAGGGGAGTCGTTTCACAAGCAGTGAAGCAGGTCTTCAGGTGTCTATCTTTTCTCTCCCCCCACATCTTCCCCTCCTCTCTCCATTTCTCTCTGTCCTATCCAACAATGATGACATACATCAACAACAATAACAACTACAACAATGAAAGCAAGGGCATCAAAAGGAAATGAGTAAATATTTTTAAAAATGTTTTAATTGTCTTTATTTACTGATTAGATAGAGACAACCACAAATTGAGAAGGAAGGAGGAGACAGAGCAGGAGAGAGACAGAGAGAGACCTGCAGCCCTGCTTCACTACTCAAAAAGTTTTCCCCCTGCAGGAGAGAGGACCGGGGGCTCGAAGCCGGGTCCTTGGACATTGTAACATAAGTGTTCAACCAGGAGGACCACCACTTGGCCCCAGTACTCAGATGTATCACTGATTTTTCCTGATGTCAGACCTCCACTCTCCATGCCTTCCCTGTCACTGTCCTTTTTTCCTGGCCAGTTTCTTCCCCTGATGCCAGTCCCCTTCAACTTCTCCTGCTTCTCCCATCACGGTCTTGATCAGTTTCCCAGGGGGGAAAACGCAATCACACAGAGTCAAATCTCCAAATAACCCAGATAATCAATATTCGACTACTGCGCTACAGAGCGAGAGATTGATTGGCTGCCAGCCATTGCTAGGCAACGGGAAGCTTTGGCACCATCTTCCTGCCAGGGAGCCGAGGGAGCCGTGAAGGGTGGGACAGCAGGGGGCTGGCTCTGAAGGGCTGGCAGCACATAAAGCTAGAGAACTGAGTCACAGGGTGAGGGGGCCTCACAGCTTTCAAGGCTGTGGTGGTGTTTCCTGTGACAGACACCTTGGCTTAAAACAGACCACTTGTTTACATATATATATATTAGTAGAATAATTCAACTATTTCCACAGAGAGGCATTATAATGAATGCCATGGACCCATCACCCATTCAGTAATTATCTACCCTTGATGAATTCAGTGTCATTTTGACACCTAATGTGTATAGCAAGTGCGCACGCACACACACACACACCACACATACACACACGCTTAAGCAAATCTTTCTCACCATCCATAGGTATTTCAATATGTATTTCTGAAAGAAAAACTCTCCCTTAAAATAAAAACAAAAGAGGAGGGAGCAAGCAGTTGCATACCCAGCAAGGACTAAGGTCCAGAAACCAGGTCCCAGCAGTAGGGCGGTAGTGTAGTGGGTTAAGCACACGTGGCACCAAGCGCAGGCGTAAGGATCCCGGTTTGAGCCACCCCCCTCCCCACCTGCAGGGGAGTCCCTTCACAGGCTGTGAAGCAGGTCTTCAGGTGTCTATCTTTTTCTCTCCCTCTCTGTCTTCCCCTCCTCTCTCCATTTCTCTCTGTCCTAACAATGACGACATCAAAAACAACAATAATAACTAAAACAATAAAAAACAAGGGCAACAAAAGGGAAAATAAATAAATAAAATAAGGAACCCAGGTCCCTAACTACAGTGGGGGGGTTGGTGGTGGAGGGGAAGCTTCATAAGAGGTAAAGCAGGGGAGTCGGGCAGTAGCACAGCAGGTTGAGCACGTGTGGCGCAAAGCGCAAGGACCAGCGGAAGGATCCGGTTCGAGCCCCTGGCTCTTCGCCAGCAGGGGGGAGTCGCTTCACAGGCCAGGCAGTGAAGCAGGTCTGCAGGTGTCTCTCTTTCTCACCCCCTCTCTGTCTTCCCCTCCTCTCTCCATTTCTCTCTGTCTTATCCAACAGCAATGACATCAATAACAAGAACAATAATAACTACAACAATAAAACAAGGGCAACAAAAGGGAACAAATAAACAAGTATTTAAGGACAAAAGAGGTTAAGCAGTACTGCGCGTGTCTTTCTTTCTGTCTCCCTCTCTATTGTCTTCTTGCCTCTCAGTTTCTCTCTGTTCTATCAAAGGGGGGGGGGAATGGCCACCTGGAACAGTAGATTCGTTGTGCAGGCACCAACCTATCACTTCGCACAAGGATTTTGAATCCCCTTCCCCACCTGCAAGGGGGGCAGTTCATGAGTAGTGAAGCAGGTGTCTCTCCGTCTCCTCTCCCCTCTCAAATTTTCTCTGTCCTGGGAGTCGGGCGGTGGCGCAGTGGGTTAAGCGCACGTGGCGCAAAACGCAGGGACCTGCATAAGGATCCCGGTTCGAGCCCCCGGCTCCCCACCTGCAGGGGAGTCGCTTCACAGGCGGTGAAGCAGGTCTGCAGGTGTCTATCTTTCTCTCCCCTCTCTCTCTGTCTTCCCTTCCTCTCTCCATTTCTCTCTGTCCTATCCAACAACAAAGCAACGTCAACAATGGCAATAATAACCGCAATGAGGCTGCAACAACTAGGGCAACAAAAAGGGGGAAAAATGGCCTCCAGGAGCGGTGGATTCAAGGTGCAGGCACCGAGCCCAGCAATAACCCTGGAGGAAAAAAAAAAAATTTTCTCTGTCCTAACAAGTATGATAGAAAGAAAAAGAGAGAGAAGAGAAGAGAAGAGAAGAGAAGAGAAGAGAAGAGAAGAGAAGAGAGAAAAGAAAAAGTGGCTTCTGGGAGCAGTGGCTTCATAGTGCTGGCACTGAGCCCCAGCAATAATCCTGGAGGCAATTTTAAAAAAGTATTTAAAGACAATAAAAAGGAAGGGCTTTTCACATAGACATGGTTATGTCATGTGCCCAGGCTCAAACCTCCAACACAAAAACACTGGAGAAAGCTTGTGTGCTGTGGTGTGTGTCTCCCTCTCTCTGTTCCCTCTCTCTTCCCTTCCTACCTGAAAAAATGTTGGCCTGGAGCAGTGAAGCCCCAACATTGACAAAAAGTAAAATAACAAAGACCTGGTTGAGTGCACATGTTACAACGTACAAAAGCCTGGGTTCAATCCCCCAGTCTCCACCTGCAGGAGGAAAGCTTCAAGAGTGGTGAAGTAATGCTGTGGGCATCTCTTTGTTTCTTTCCCTCCTTTATCCCCCCCTTCCTCTTGATTTCTGACTGTCTCTTTCAAATAAAAGGAAAGTTAAAAAGACAACAACAACAACAAAGTACATGAAGAACTCAAATAATTCAACAACAAAAGGGGAAAACAAAAGCTCTGCCAAAAATGGGCAACGGGGGCCAGTTGGTGGCACACTTGGTTGAACACATACATCATAGCGGTCGAGGATGAGGATTCAAGCTCCGGGTCCCTGCTGCAGGGGGAGCTTCACAAGTAGTTTCTTACTCCCCCGTCTCCCCCACACCACATGGTCTTTCCCTCTTAATGTCTCTCTGTCTCTATCCAAAATCAATGAATAAATATTACATTCTTTAAATGAGCAACAATCTAAATAAACATATTTCCAAAGAAGATATACCACTGGCTACAATAGACATCTTAGTTGTTCTTTTTTTTTTTTCCACCCTAGGCTCTCTATTTTATTTGCTGTATTCTTACTCTCTGATTCCTGTTTATTAAACATTTTGTCCTGCTTACTATCTCACTGCCTTTCAGCCACCAAGTAACAGATACTACTATGATTCCATCCTGACCTCCTTGGTCAGATGATCTTGCCAACATGTCCTGAGACCTCACCTACTAAGGAAAGATAGAAACAGGCTAGAAGTATAGATTGACCTGCCAACACCCATGTCCAGTGGAGAAACAATTACAGATGCTAGACTCATCCTTCTGCACCCCCAAAGAATTTTGGTTCATACCCCTCCAGAGGGGGGGAAAGTTAGGGGAAAATGATTCGAGGGCTCTGGACCCCAGTTCCACCAGAACTCAAAACAGTTGTCACCAGGAATCCTTGTTTTTATATCATCACTTGCAATTAGTAATAGGTATAGGTGTGACTTAGAAAGGAAGTGAAGGCAGGGCTGTAGAAAAGTGGGCAAGGAGATATAGACAGATATAGATATAGATAGAAATATATAGATTTAATCAACATCCATGATCTTGAGAGAACTACGGCAGTTCAAACTAGAGGGAGATGGAGACATAAAACTCTGGTGGTGGGAACACTGTGTCTTATAGTTTGCAAATCATTATTAAATCCCTAATAAAAACAAAACAAAGACATGCAAGTAACTAGCAGAAATATGAAAAGATATTCATCATCAGGAAAAGAGAAATTTCCCATGAGTGGTCATCCCACTTCCAGTTATCTTGTCCATCTCCAAAACTCTCTCCCTTTACACTGTCTGAACTGGAAGACGCTTTGAAGAGGGTTAAACTGGGAACAGCTGCTGGCTATGATAACATCACCCCAGAACTCATTCTTAACCTGGGTCCCGCGGCAAAGAAGTGGCTCGCTTCATTCCTGTCCCACATCTTGGAATCTGAGTCTATGCCCAAAGTTTGGCGTCGTGCGAAGATTATAGCGGTTTTGAAACCAAAGAAAGACCCAACACTGGCCGCCAGCTATAGACCAATTTCTCTCCTCTCCGTGTGTTACAAACTCCTTGAGAGGCTGCTTCTGTCACGTATTTCTCCTGTTACAGAGAAATTCCTATCACCTGCCCAGGCTGGTTTCCGCCCAGGAAGATCTACCTGCGAACAAGCCCTGGCCCTCTCAACTTACATTGAAAAATAAATTTTAAAAAAAAAATGGATTCCAGAAGAATTTAAAGATGGGTGCTGTCTTTGTTGATCTCACAGCAGCCTATGACACGGTCTGGCACCATGGTCTCCTAGTCAAGATCTCAAGATGCCTGCCTCCATGGGTGGCCAACACTATATCGTTTCTTCTCCAAAACAGAAGATTCCGGGTGCATCTGGGTGACAAGTCTAGCAGATGGAGACTTGTCTCAAGTGGCCTCCTCCAGGGCTCTGTTCTGGCTCCTATGCTATTTAATATTTACATCAATGACCTCCCAGAAACTTCTTCAAGGAAGTTCATCTACGCCGATGACATCTGCTGTGCAACTCAGGCATCCAAGTTCGACATCCTCGAGGAAACACTCACGAAAGACATGTCTCTGATATCTGATTACTGTAAAAAATGGCGACTAATCCCTAGCACTGCAAAAACAGTATCATCTGTTTTCCATCTACACCATGCCCCGGCCTCGCATGAACTTAATGTGCAGTTTGGCGATACGAGAATCCGGCATGAAGCCCAGCCAGTCTATCTTGGCGTCACTCTCGATCGCACTCTGTCATTTCACGAACATCTCATAAAAACTGCAGCAAAGGTGGGCACGAGGAATAACATCATTGCAAGACTGGCCAGCTCCTCATGGGGCGCGAGCGCTTCCACACTACGATCATCATCTCTGGCATTATGCTATTCCACTGCAGAATACTGTGCCCCAGTATGGTTCCGTAGCCCCCATGTCCACTTGGTCGATTCCAAATTATATTCCTCCATGAGGATCATTTCTGGAACCATCCGTTCCACCCCGGTTCCATGGCTGCCAGTTCTTAGCAACATCGCCCCGCCAGATATTCATCGGGATGCGGCATCATCTAAGTTCATTTCCCACGTCTACGCTCGACCGGACCTGCCAATATACGCGGATATCTTCGCCCACCCTGTCTGTCCAACGCTTGACGTCTCGTCACCCAATCTGGTCCCCTATGCCTACACTGAACTTCTCTGTTCCAGACTCTTGGAAACAGAGTTGGCAGTCAGCTGAGGTAAAGAACAAACCCCTCATCACAGACCCCTGCAAGCGTCAACCCGGCTTTGACCTAGCACGTTATGATTGGGCCCTCCTCAATCGCTATCGAACAGGCCATGGCCGGTGCGCCGCTATGTTCCATCGCTGGGGAGCCAGAGACGACCCGAACTGCCCCTGCGGTTACAGACAGACTATGACCCACATAGTCAACGACTGCCACCTCTCCAGATTCAAAGGAGGTCTCGAAACTTTACATCAGCCTCAACCTGACGCTGTTGACTGGCTACGGAAGAAGGGCAAACGCTAGAAGAAGAAGAATCAGGAAAAGCAAATCAAATCGAGTGATTACCTCGCACCTATGAGAATGGGTCACATCAAAGTAAACAATGATACATGTTGGCAAGGGTGTGAAGAAAAAGGAACCCTCCCTCAAGTACTGTTGGTGGGGATAAAAATTGATGTGATCCTTTTGGAAAACAGTCTGATGATTCCTAGCGGGGCTAAAAAGAGAGCTGAAATGTGGCCCAGAAATTCTATCCCTACGGACCCAGTGGGAAAAACAATGAAAATATTAACACAAAGGTTATATTC
Source organism: Erinaceus europaeus (assembly GCF_950295315.1). Taxonomy (NCBI): domain Eukaryota; kingdom Metazoa; phylum Chordata; class Mammalia; order Eulipotyphla; family Erinaceidae; genus Erinaceus; species Erinaceus europaeus. The sequence goes on from NC_080173.1 coordinate 13,890,113, forward strand.
ACTCCATGTTTATTATTCATTATAACTTACAGTAACTAAAATGAAAATTACTGGTGTGCCCATCAATAGATGATTAGAAAAAGAAGACACAGTAGATTTATACCATGGAATCTTATTCAGCTATTAAAAAGATGATGTTTTGCTATTTCCAGCAAAATGGGAAACACTCAAAGGGAACATAGGAAGCAAAATAAGTCAAAAGGAAAAAAAAACATGTATTGGATGATATCACCCAAATGTACGATGTAAGGAGGAAAAAAAACTGATGAGCAGACAAACAAGTTAAAAACAAGGCAGTGGACATGGACAACAGAAACAAGGTTAGAGAAAGGAAGAGAGCGTGAGGTGGAAGAAAAGGTGAAGGGGCTGATCACTGAGGGGGAAGAGAATTTGGAGAACACCCAAGGAAGGTAGGCCGTTTCCCTTACATGAGAGGGAAGAGAAGTAAGGAAGGACACCTGGAAGTTATAAGAGGAGTAGAAGTGACTTACAAGTGAATGTGGGGTCTCAGAAGTGAATAATAATGGGCATCATCTTTCATATGGGGTCAGCCATCTTTGCCCAAATGGCCCACATGCTTCTGTGGCATGTGCCTTTTTCATTTTCCTGTTGAAAATTTTAAAATATCTGGGAAGAAAAACAAAATCCCTATGAGGAATACTTTGATAGAGTAAGGAGAGGGGGAAGCTTTTAGCCATGGAATAAAAAACACTCATTTCAGTCTTACAAATTAAAAAAAAAAGTCATGGGTCATATTTTCAATGAAGTACTACAAAATGGATAGGACTTGAGGTGACTCTGCTTAGCAAAATAAGTAAAGAGATAAAAGACAACTGCCAGATGGTTTCCCTTATATGTGGAATCTAGAGAACTGATACACATGAACTTGAAGAAAAAAATAAATAAAAGGCAAGCTGTTTCTAGGAATTTTGAGAACTATATAGATCCAGGCGGTGACGCACCTGGTTAAGCACACACGCTACAGTGTGCAAGGACCCAGATTCAAGGCCCTGGTCCCCACCAGTAGGGGGAAAGCTTTAAGAGCGGTGAAGTAGAGCTGCAGGTGTCTCTCTGTCTCTCTCCCTCTCTATCTCCCCGCTTCCCCTCTTAATTTCTCTGTCTCTATCCAATAATAAATAAATAACATTTCCTTTTAAAAAAGAGAACAATGTGGGAGCACAGCGGGTTAAGCGCACATGGCACAAAGCACAAGGACCAGCGTTAGGATCCCAGTTTGAGCCCCCGGCTCCCCACGGGCAGAGGCGTTGCTTCACAAGCAGTGAAGCAGGTCTGCAGGTGTCTATCTTTCTCTTCTCCTCATTGTCTTCCCCTCCTCTCTCCATTTCTATGTGTTCTACCTAACAACAATGACGTCAATAATAACAATTTATTTGCCTTATTTATTTATTTAAATTTTATTTATTTTGCTTTATTATTACAATAATAAAGCAAAGGCAACAAAAAGGGAAAATAAATAAATATACAAATAAAAAAGAGAGAGAACAATAGTGATTATCTTAGGGAGATGGGAGGGTGGAGACATAGAATTCTAATGGTGAATGTGGTGCAGAACTATATATACTGTGATCTTACAATCTTATAACCAAATATTAATCACATTGAGAATACGGGACATATATTCAACTGGGTACTACTCCGCAATTTAAAAAGGCTTTGGTACAAGATGGTTAGAACTGGTAAGGAGGTAAAAGACAGCTACCAGATGATTCCACTAATGTATGGAAAATAGAGAAATTAAACAGGTGCACCACCACCCAGCACCAACAAGTAGTATTTATAAGTGGTCTATAATGCCTGATTCTCACTCGCATTTTAAATTTAAAAGCTGTTGATTTTTAGAGATTTAGTAAAGGATTTCTATGCAATCTATGGAGTTCAGGGAGAAGTCATATCTAAACGATCAAGGGATCTAATGAATCATGAATGATTCAGTAAGGAGGGTGGGGGTAGACAGCATAATGGTTATGCAAAGAGGCTCTCATGCCTGAGGCTCCAAAGCCCTAGATTCAATCCTTGGCACTATCATAAGCCAGAGCTGAGTAGTGCTCTGGTTAAAAAAAAAAAAATCAGTAAGGAGAAAGTCAACACCCCATGACAGGTGACAAACCTCTCCTCTTAAATAAAAGAATTCTAATTCCTTTCTCCTAGAATCAAATCTAAACATGAAAATCAATTAGCAGAGAAGGCTTCGACTGTCCTCAGGGAGAGAGGGAACACGGGGGTGGGGGGGGGGGTGGGGGGGTGAGGGGACATGGTAATGACAAATACTCCACTTCCCTTCAACCATGGAAATAAACATTCCACATATTTGCTAGGGAGGGTAAGAGAGGCTACCTTGGAGAAACAAGTCGATCAATTTTCCAAGCCTGACTAGCCAAGACTCCTTGGAGTTATTGAGGAATTCATTTAATGACAAAGAAAATCAATATCAATAATTAATCTCGAAGATTCTCCTCCATTGGAGGTGGTGATAAGGGGAAGCCACACAGTCCTGAAATTTAGCATATCCACAGAGACCACTCTGGGACAAAACGCATAAACACTAGTAAATCACTTCAAAGCTTTCCTCTTTTTTAATTAACTGGAGTAATTTTGCCATAATCCCCACAGCTTGTGTCTTAAAATGGAAATCAGTTAAAGACAGAATCTATCTTCTGATAGCATTTCACTAGTACGGGGGCTCAAACCACAGGAGCTCAACCCCACTGGGCGGCGGTGACTTGAAGGTCTTAATGAAACACTCAGAACTTTCAGACTGCACTCCAACCTCAGCAGATGGTAACAAGTGTCAGAAGCATTTAATTAGCCCCTGCATTAGCTCTTGATTTAATGAGCCCCGTCTAGACACATACCTGTGATGTGTGGATCCTTGGAGACATGAGCTTCTGAAGGACTATAAAAAGCTTTTTGAAAATGATGGCTTTGCGTGTTTCAAGTTCCCAGACAGCCATAAAAGGCAAAGGCCATCCCCCTCCCATGCCTCCTTGCTCTGCACACAGTAAATTGAGCCTCCAAAGGCAGCTCCTTCTGCAGTCTCTGATTCCATCCATTCCCCTGGGGGGTCATGGGCTGTGCACACAGCTTCACAACACCCACAAGCCAGAGGGACCTTGCCCTGTAATTCTTTGTGTTGATGTGACTCAAAAATGTTAAAAAAAAAAAAAAGGGGGGGGAGTCGGGAGGTAACACAGTGGGTTAAGCGCAGGTGGTGCAGAGTGCAAGGACCGGTGTAAGGATCCTGGTTCTAGCCCCAGCTCTCCACCTGCAGGGGAGTCACTTCACAGGCGGTGAAGCAGGTGTCTGTCTTTTTTTTCCCCCTCTCTGTCTTCCCCTCCCCTCTCCATTTCTCTCTGTCCTATCCAACAGCGACGACAAGGGCAACAACAGAGAATAAACAAATAAATATTTTTTTAAAAATATGTGCCAGAGTGATGTCTAGTTCTCTCTCTCTCCTCATATCCCTCTCATAAATAAATATTAAAAAAAAGTTTTTCAAAGCAAATTCACTTGCATTATCAGGCTTGAATCTCACAAAATCTTCTTAAATAAGACAGTGATTACCCTCCCCATATGACAAATAAAAACTAAAAAAATAAACAAAAAGTAAATAAATAAGCACCACCCAAGGCCTGAAGCCAGGGCCTGAGGAGGTGGCTTAATGGTAAAGTTTATGCCTTGCATGCATGAGGCCCTGGGTTCGATCTCCAGCACTTCGAAGAACAAGGACAAAAAGAGGTGAAACATCACAGTGAGCTGGTGCTCCTCTCTCTCTTTCTCTCTCTCTCTCTCTCTCTCATACTCTTTCTCTAACCTTTCTTGTGGCCTGGAAGGTAGCACAGTGTTGGCTTATCAAGCATGAGGACCCCAGCATCACATGTGCTAGAGTGTTGCTCTGGTTCTCTACTCTCTCTCACTAACAAATCGAGAGGGAGAGAGAGAGAGAGAGGTGGAGTCAGGTGGTAGTGCACCTGGTTGACTGCACATGTTACAATGTGCAAGGACCCAGGTTCGAGCCCCTAGTCCCCACCTTCAGGAAGAAAGCTTTGATAGTGATGAGACAGTGCTGCAGTTGTCTCTCTCCATCTCTATCTCCCATTTCCTCTTTATTTCTGTCTCTATTCAATAAATAAAGATAATTTTTTTAAAAGACAGATGCATACAAACAAAAAAAATCTGAGGTCCACAGTGAGTGAGTGAGTGAGTGATAAACACCAACACAGAAATCTACTGCCTCTTTGCTGAACCTGACCCAGCCCAGCTGGCATGATACCAAAGGGAGGATCTAGAAAAGATAAGGATGGTGAGGCTAAGGGCGATGCAGTGGATTAAGTGCACATAGTATGAAACGCAAGGACCAGCGTAAGGATCCTGGTTCAAGCCCCTGGTTCCCTACCTATAGGGGAGTTCCTTCACAAGCAGTGAAGCAGGTCTGCAGGTGTCTTTCTTACTTTCTTTTTTTGTTTGTTTCTTTTTTTTAGTTTCTTTTTAAATATAATTTTTTAAATATCTATTTATTCCCTTTTGTTGCCCTTGTTGTTTTTTATTGTTGTAGTTATTATTGTTGTTGATGTTGTCATTGTTGGATAGGACAGAGAGAAATGGAGAGAGAAGGGGAAGACAGAGAGGGAGAGAGAGAGACACCTCAGTCCTGCTTCACCGCCTGTGAAGCGACTCCCCTGCAGGTGGAAAACCGAGGACTCAAACCAGGATCCTTATGCCAGTCTTTGTGCTTTGTGCCACCTGCGCTTAACCCGCTGCACTACCGCCCAACTCCCCTGAAGGCCATTTTTCCCCATTTTGTTGCCCTTGTTGTTGTTATTGTTGTTGTTATTGCTGTCATTGTTGGATAGGACAGAGAGAAATGGAGAGAGGAGGGGAAGACAGAGAGGGAGAGAAAAAGAGAGACACCTGCAGACTTGCTTCATCGCCTGTGAAGTGACTCCCCTGCAGGTGGAGAGCCAGGGGCTGGAACAGGGATCCTTATGCCGGTCCTTGTGCTTCACGCCACCTGTGCTTAACCTGTTGTGCTACCACCCGACTCCCAAGGTGTCTATCTTTCTATCTTCCCCCGACCCTCTCTATCTTCCCCTCCCTTCTCAATTTCTCTCTACCACCCTGGGTGTTGTTCTCTTGGTGAACAGGAAGTGAGACCCATATCCCGCAGCACCTGGCTCCAACCTCTGTGTACCTGGAGGTGACAGCATTTCTGTTCTCTTGATGAGGTCACTCTGTACATCTGGAGACAGCCCGCAGACCACCTCACAGGCAGTAAACAAGTTTCTCCCAGAAGACTGAGTCGATTCCTTCCCACTCTCCTGGGGGGAAAAGGCCTCCGCTCCATGTAGCCAACCCTCCCCACAGGCTGTGCTGTCACAGGAAGGACAGTCTCTGAGCACCCTGGATCAGGCTGTTCTCTCCACTATGGCTCAGGTAAACCCTATAGGCCTGGCTCTCCCTCCTCTGCTGCAAGAGAGCTTTCCAGATGAGTCAGAAAGCTATGTTCTGTCTCCCCCAGGTTTGCAAGGTCTGATGCGCTTGCAGGGATGATGACAAAGAAAGGGTCTGGGAAGAGATGCCAGTACCAGCCGTGGAGGCAGAGCAAGCCACTGAGAGGCAGTACCGGCTCCCCTTGTCTCTTGCACACACAGCAAGTTCTCCATCCAAAAGTTCCATAGCTACTCTTAGCCCCGGGCCTTGGACAAAGGTAATGGTGGTCTTTGAGCAAAGTTCCTCTTCCTGCCTGCATACCTGAGTTACCTGAGCTGCTGCCACCCCAGAACAAATCAGCACACTCTCTGCAGTGCAGCTTAGCACCCATGTCTGTAACCCCCACACACACACACACACACACAGGCTCAGGGGCAGGCTTCTCTGCAGACTGACACACAGCTTGGCTTTGTCTCCTGACTGAAAGTGACCTGAGATTTGGTTCTGTCTGGATAGCTGTGTCTTATTTTTTGGATAATGAATGGAACATATAAAGAGGGGAGCAAGAGCCTATATGTCGATGTGTTTTAGAATCACCAGGATATTAAGTTCCATTCATCCTTTCTATGGAAGTTATTAAACAATGTGCTCCAGCAAAATAGTGGACATGAAGTCAGATTGGACAAAAACACAGAAGCCAAGTAACAGGAGATCTAATCAAAAGAAAATAATGAGAGGAAGTTACCGAATGATGAAGAACAGATGATGAAATGAATGGTCCCATGTTTGACTAAAAAGAGCAGCCAGTAAGAGAACTGAATTCTATTAAACAATTTGTTCTGATTTACATCTTGATGCTTTTCAGCCACCAAGTTGCTGATGCTATCATGACGCCAACCTGACTTCCCTGGGAAGACAACCTTACTATTGTGTCCTGGAATCTCATCTCCGCAGAGTCCTGCCTCACTAGAGAAAGATAGAAACAGGCTGGAGATATAGACAGACCTGTCAATGTCAATGTCCAGTGGAGAAGCAATTACAGAAGCCAGACCTTCCACCTTCTGCCCCCCATAAAGATCTTTGGTCCATACTCCCAGAGGGATAAAGAACAGGGAAACGTCTAAGGGGGTGAGGGGATATGGAACTCTGGTGGTGGGAACTGTACCTCTCTTATCTCACAATCTTGTCAATCATTATTAAATCAATAATAAAAGAGAGAGAGAGAGAGAGAGAACTGAATTCACATCTGAAATGAAAGTCTTTCTGTTCTGGGGCTCCACTTCCTTCTCCCCACAATCCCTGGTGTTTTTTTTAAATGTATTTTCTTCTTTCTTTTTCTTTTATTACTTTTCATTTGATAGGACAGAGAAATTCAAATGGAAGAGGGAGAGAGTTGGAGGGAGAGAGAGAGAGAGAGAGAGAGACCTGCAGTGCTTCTTCACAACTTGTGAAGCTTGGCCCCTGTACATGAAGCTTGGGTCCTTGCACTTGGTAACATGTGCGCTAACCAGGTGCACCACCACCATCCCCCTAGTGTTTTGTTCTCTCAATCTCTGTCTCTCTCTCTCTCTCTCTCCCCTCCTTTCTCTACCTCCTCTACCCAGACCCCAGCTCTATCCTGGTCTCATTTCCAGATAGCCACAAAACGAATGTCCCTCAGAGAGATTCAAGTCAGGGTTGTGCAAGAGAAGAAAGAAAAACATTACAAAAGTATTCCCTAAATGGAGTTGCGCGAGAAAAGAAAGAGTGAACCTCATGAGTAAAAGATGAATTAAAAAAAATAAATGCGGGAGTCAGGCGGTAGCGCAGCGGGTTAAGCACAGGTGAGGCAAGGCACAAGGACCGGCATAAGGATCCTGGTTCGAACCCCCGGCTCCCCACCTGCAGGGGGGTCGCTTCACAAGCGGTGAAGCAGGTCTGCAGGTGTCTGTCTTTCTCTCCCCCTCTCTGTCTTCCCCTCCTCTCTCCATTTCTCTCTGTCCTATCCAACAACAATGACATCAATCATAACTACAACAATAAAACAACAAGGGCAACAAAAGGGAATAAATAATAATAAATATTTAAATAATAATAATAATAATAAATGCAAGGGCTAGCATGATCACTTACCTGGAAGAGTGTGTTGCTTTGTCATGTGTGTGTGACCCAGGTTTGAGCTGGTCTCCATCACACTGGGAGAAACTTCAGTGCTGTGGTGTCTTTCCCTCTCTCCTCCATATCTCTGCTTCTCTGTCCATTTCTGTCTGGGAAAAGTCAGCCTGCAATGAAGCCTCAGGATGAAAAAAAAAAATCAAACAGATGGGATCCAGGCAGTGGTGCATCGGGTTAAGTGCACTTAGTGTGAAGCACAAGGACCCGCATTCGAGCCTCAGGCCCCCCACCTGAAGGGGGGTCATTTCATAAGTGGTGAAGCAGGTCTGAAGGTGTCTATCTTTCTCTCCTCCGCTCTGTCTTCCCCTCCTCTCTCCATATCTCTTTGTCCTATCTAACAACAACAATAACAGCAACAACAACAATGGAAAAAAACATGGCCACCAGGAGCAGTGGATTTGTAGTGCAGGCACCAAGCCCCAGCAATGAACCTGGAGGCAAAAAAATAAATAAATTTTAAAAATTAAAAAAAAACTGTGCAAGGAGTTAGATGGATGGGATGATGGAGGATGGAGAAGGAGGGGGTGTGGAGTGAGGAGGGGCACAGAAGCATGGTTGGAGGGGGGTAGCACAGTGCTGTGAGAGCAAGAGAAGTTAAGGGGAGACTAGAGAGTCCAGGTATGATAATGGTTCTCCAAACACTTCAGCCTGGATCTGGGGATCACAGCAACCCCAATGGTTGGTGCCCACAGCACCAGGGTGCAAACAGAAATGCTTGACTCTGATTTCCAGGGTCAAAAGGTCACAGTGCAGAGCCAGACAGAGGTCACAGCTCTGTAAGTCAGTGGGAGGGTCATGTCACCCAGTCTCTGTCACCCCGAGTGGTGGCCTGAATTTCACCCTGTTGTGCCAATTCATTCCAGCTCAGGTGGCCAGGCCAGGCCTTGTCTGCCCCTGCTCCCCAGGGCCCAGCTGCTTGGCCTCTGCTGAGTTGCCAGAAAATCACAACCAGCCCCACTTAGAAGCAATTGGCATGAGGGGCACTTCCGTCCACTGTCAGCTGACAAATCACCGGGTTTCTGCTTCAGTCACGACTCACAGAGCTGATTACACGTACTGGGAGCCTGGAGGGTGGGCCTGTGCCAGCCCCAGTCTTTGATTAAACTTGGAGTGTTGGGTCATGCGGTCTCTTAACAGGTAGCGGGCATGTGTGTATGCACCAGTGTGTGTACCCGTCTCAGCGTCTGTACGCACATGTGCATGCATGTGCCTCTGTGTGCATGTGTTCATGGGTGTCTCTGTGTGCAGTTGTGTGCCTAAACCCACCTTGACTTTCAGCCTGTGTGGCAGAAGGCAGCAGACAAGACTCAACTCTTGAGCGGAGGTTGGAGGTCCAAGCCCCCCTGGAGCCCTGAGAAGCTGCTGTCCGGCCTGTCCCCTCTCCCCAGCTGCCCTCAAGGAGCAGCAGGCAGTCTGGATGGACTCAAGGAGCCTCCTACCTCCAGTTTCCTGCACCCACACCTGCACAGGCAGCTGTGCCTTTGGGAAGAAAATGACCACTGTGTAAGGTCAGGCCTCCACACCACGGTCCTGCCCTGTCCTGGGGCCAGGCTGAGGAATCTTTCCAAACCCGGTCAGCTTTCCTCAGCCCTGTCTGCACCATCTGCCGCATCTACGGCATCATCTTTGCCATAGAAGAAAATTACTCTCATTTTCCCTTTTTTCTTTTGCAGCTGCACAGGGGTGCTCCCAGTGGTGCCTAGAGCTCCCCCTTGTGGTGAAGTCACAAGTGACGCAGGCACAGCATTTGGACACCTGGGGGCCAGCCAGGTGCCTCCCAGACACCTGAAAGGGGGGAGGGCAACTAGGGATGCGATCACCCTCTTGCACCCACCCCACTCCCTACAGGCTTCTTCTTCTTCTTTTTTTTTTTTTTTTACCAGAACACTGCTAAACTCTGGTTTATGGAGGTGCTGAAGATTGAATCTAGGACCTTGGAGCCTCAGGCATGAAAGTCTTCTGCATAAACATCATGCTATCTCCCAGCCCTCCATTCCTGGATACTGGAGAAGCCTATGGCTGGGATATTTCCACAAGGCAGAGTTCCCTGGATACCTGGAAGTGACATCTCTCTCGGAACTAAAGCCATCCTCAGCTGTCACCTTGGACTCTGGCCATGTGCTATTTTATAACTTTCAGTGAGCGAGTCTGTAAACACTATCAATGAGTGCATTATGCCATGTTCTGAAGGTACCTGTTTGGTCATTCTCAAGTGGAAATTTCTTTTCTTTTCGTTTTCTTTTTTCCACTTAAAGTGGGAGCCTGGGAGTCGGGTGGTAGCTCCGCGGGTTAAGCGCAAAGTGGGAGCTTGAACAAGGCAAAGTGATGAGATTCATTTCACTCAGCCCCTTTGTTGCTGGTGTATCAGCTCTGGGGATGTAAGAGTAGTCACGTTTTCCCAAGCCCCACCTGTGGGTATTTCAGGTGTGTGTGTGTGTGTGTGTGTGTGTGTGTGTGTGTGTGTGTGTATGTGTTTACATGTGTGTGAAGGCACATATTTGAGCATTTGTGTGTTTGTGTGTTTAGACTTACCCTAGAAGTTATACTTCCTGAGAATATGTCTGAACAAACTAGAAACAAATAAACATTGATGAGCATTCATAACAACATTTAATTATTCATGATGGCCCGAAATGGTGGAAACAGCTCCAGTGCCCATCAGCAATTGAATGTGTAAACTGAATATGATCTAGTCATGAGTAAAATATCATTCACCTCTAAGACAAAGTGCTATTCAGACTCACCCTGCAACATAGATGATTCTTAAAAGCATAAGTGAAAGAAGTCAGCTCGGATGCAAAAGGTCACATGTTATATGACTTCATTTGTTTTGTGTTATTTTTAATGTATTTTTATTTATTATTGAATAGAAACGGAGAGAAATTAAGAGGGTAGGGGGAGATACAGAAGGAGAGAGACAGACAGACATCTGTAGCCATACTTCACCACTTGTGAAGCTTTCCCCCTGCTGGTGGGGACCAGGGACTTGAATGTGGATCCTTGTGATTTGTTTTGTTTCTAACACACTGCTTGGAAATTAATCCAGGGTCTTATGATACACAATTCTGCTCAATTACCTCCAGGTCCAATTTCCACTTTATATTTTTGAGAGAGAAATAGATGGGGAGAAGAGGGAGAAGGGGAGGCAGTGTGAAAAAGGAGAGACATCAAAGAACTATGGAGATCAAGGGTCTGACGGGTGGGTGAGGGTTCTACCTACTGAGTCACCTCCTTGCTCTGTGTGACCCCATTAATATGAAATAGCCAGAAGACGTCAACACACAGAGAAAAGACTGGCAGTTGCCTGTGGGAAGGGTGGTTGCGGAGTAACTGCTGAATGGATCTAGAGCTTCCTTTGGGAAAGATGAAAGTGTTTAGGAAATAGCTAGAAATAGCAACTGCACAACATTATAAAATATACCAATTGCCAATGAATTGTTTGCTTCACATTATGTCTTATTAGTTCTATATTAACTTTTAAAAATTTTTTTATTTATGGGAGTCAGGCGGTAGAGCAGCGGGTTAAGCGCAAGCTCCAAGCCCACCTGCAGGGGAGTCGCTTCATAGGCGGTGAAGCAGGTCTGCAGGTGTCTGTCTTTTTCTCCCCCTCTCTATCTTCCCCTCCTCTCTCCATTTCTCTCTGTCCTATCCACAACAACAACATCAATAACTACAACAATAATAAAAAAATGACTGGCTTTCATACAAATTACCTTTTCATCATCATATCCTTTCTCCCAGTTTCACTGCTCAGTACCCAGAGTCCTGTCCCAGATCCCTGACCACAAGCTGCCTTGTAAGCACTCCAGCTGCACCATCCTGTTCCCCATTCTCTTGATTCATTCTAGGTCCCATATTTATCAGAGAAAGGATTTTGGTCACAATGTGGGATCTCGTTGACTTTTGCTGAAACTCTTGGACCTTATTTTTGATTTTTTTCTTTTTTTTTCTTTTTTCTTTGCCTCCAGAGTTATCACTGGGGCTTGGTGCCTACATAACGAATCCACTGCTCCTGGAAGCTATTTTCTTCCCTTTTGTTGCCCTTGTTGTTTTTCATTGTTGTTGTAGTTATTGTTGTTGTTGGACAGGACAGAGAGAAATCGAGAGAGGAGGGGAAGACAAAGAGGGGGAAAGATAGCCACCTACAGACCTGCTTCACCACCTGTGAAGTGACTCCCCTGCAGGTGGGGAGCCGGGGGCTCAAACCAGGATCCTTAACGTCAGTCCTTGCCTTTGTGCCATCTGCGCTTAACCCGCTGCACTACCGCCCGACTCCCCTATTTTTGATTCTTAAACCATATAGCAGCAGTTGTCCTGGCACCCCTGAGGCAGAGTTTGGATAATGGCCAAGCTCTTCGGAGTCTGTCCTGCAGTTGAATTATCCCTGGCAGTGTCTGGATCTAATAACTGAGGGTTTATCCTACTCCCTAAGTCATTCACATGAGTGTCCTTTAACCTCAGACACTGTAAGGATATATCCCCCACAAGAAAGAAGTCAGGAAACAACCCACTATCCTCACCCCACTCTGTGGGAACTTAAAAAAAAAGCCTGGGGGAGCCCCTTCCTCCAGCCCTCAACCCCCCTACTAACCTGGAGCATCCATTACTGACTGGGTAGACTTAAGCCTCTGGTGAGCCCACTTCTGTAGCTGACCTGCTCTCAACTCTCATTGGCCAATTGGAGTCATGTGCTCATTCCTGAACCAATCACGGGCCAAGAAAATAGAATGCTTTTGGTCATACTGACCAGTTGTTCTCTGTCTTTGCTGCCCTCTATCCTCTCCCTTTAAATGAATTTATTTAATCAATGAGGGGGAGGAGGAGAGAGAACCAGAGCATCCCTGGCCCATATGATATCAGGGATCAAACTCAGAATCTCATATTTGAGAGCCCAAAGTTTTATCCACTGTGTCACCTCCTGGACTGCTGCCAGCCATTCTCAAAGTATGGTACCCAGTCCAGTAGGATCAGGGTCACCATAGAACTCTCTAGAAATATAGGTTCTTGGACCCCATCCCAGAACCACTGAATCAGAAACTCTGGTGTCGACCTCAGCAAACTGTGCTTGTTAAACTATATTTTATTAGCTAGTAGATGTAATTACCAAAGTTCAACCACTGTTCAACAGCAGATGGATTTAACAATACCTAATGCGATTTGCTACAAAAATGATTTTCTAAATAAAATTCCTAAGAGCTTACATAATGAAAAGTGCACGAGTTTTTGCAGTAACATTTTATCTAGGTTAAGCCTGAAATGCTATTGTTCTTTTTTTTTCTTTTGCAAATTGCATTTTAATAAGTTCTCTGGGTAATTCTAATGACAAAGCTTGGATACCCCTGGTTCCAAGTGGCCATATGGGGTGGTGCATCCGTTATCTATTGCCAGGGACAAATCACCCCCCAAATTTGCAACTTAAAGCAATTATCTTATTTGCTCATGATTCCAGAGGTTAACAACTTAGTTTATGATTCAGAGTCTTTCACTGCCTAACCATAGGCATTATGGACAAAGTTAGTCAATAAATATATATAATGCTTATTAAATTTTAATAAACAACAAAAAACAGTTGAACAACAATAATCTTTGAAATCACAAATACTTTTTGGTCGGGCTGGGTGGTTGATACACCTGGTTGAGAGCACAAATTACAGTGCTCTGGGTTGAAGCCCCTGGTCCCCACTTGCAGATGGAATGTTTCATAAACATGAAGCAGTGCTATAGGTCTCTCTCTCTCTCTCTTCCCTCTCAATTTCCCTGTCCCTATCCAAAATAAATAATAAATAACATACTTTTGGCATAAGATGTCCTAGGCAATAATTTATGGTAAAGATTATTTATTATATACAAACAATTTCATGTATAAAATTCAGATTGAGTTGGGCATCCTGTATCTTATCAGGTCACCTGCCTGAGAGTCACTTATATGACTGTAGTCCTCTGATAGCTTGACCAAGGCTGAGAGCCACCCCCCCCCCCCCCCGCCACCAACACCATTCTGTTGGGACTTTGATGCCAGCAACCAAGAGACACTTCCCTGTAGTTGGTCTCACCCTTTAAGTAAAAAATAAAAATAAAAAGCCTGACTTTTTCATAATATGCCAAGAATGTACCAAGAGGGCAAGATGAGACACTAGCAGGCCCCTAGAAATCTAGGCTCAGATGTCATACATCATCCGAATAAATCATTAATCAAACATTAATCAAACAGAGGTCTGGCTCCTGCTCTTGGAGACTGGGAGAGGAGCTCCAGGCCCTTACAACATCCTGACTGTTAGGGGCTTATTATCCCCGGAAACTCTGACCATGTGATTGATTGTGTGGGTCTGATTATGTCACACCTGGCTAAGCACATGCATTATAGAAACACTTACGAAACTCTCCCTCTCTCTCTCTCTCTCTCTCTCTCTCTCTTCCCTTCCCTCTCAACTTCTGTCTCTATCATAAATAGATAAATAAAGAAAATATTTTTAAATAAAGCATATGTATTTTTTTTCTAAAAAGCAATGTGATTGAGCTGTGGGTTTGGGGGCATGCTATGCCAGGAACATCCTCCAGAGCAAGTGCTGCCTGAAGGTCAGTTATGTCCCAACAGGACTGTGGACACCCAGGCGAGCTCCTCTGGGGTACTGTCACGGATTACAGCAGGCAAGATGTCACCCCATTCAGCACTCCAGAAGTAGGATAAGTGGGACAGCCATGTTTAGACTCCTACCCACCTTTTATCTTGTCTTTCTGTTGGTTCTACTTTGCATCCTTCTTTAAGTTCTATAGTAAAACTGTAATAGTGAACATTGCTCTTCTCAGAGTTCTGTGGCTCATTCTAAGTGGATTGTGCCAGGTGACAGTGGTTGTGAAGACTCCTTAATTCTTATCCAACCCAGCTGGGCAGAAGGAAGGATCCCAGGCTTGAGCTGATTTGAGGACAGTCTACTGGAGTCTCGCACTGTGTATCTTGCCCAAACTCCATTTCTTGTCACTTCTGCACATTCTGTTGGCCAAAGCATATTACAACAGACCAAGTTGGGGGGTGTAGACTTCACTTCTTGATGGAAAGATTGGCAAAGTCACATGACACTACTATGGGCAGGCAAGGAACTTGTGGCCATTTTTTGGTAATCAACTAAAGATGGAGTAAGTGCCAAGAACACCAAGTTTCACTGCGTAGTCCATTTGTCTTCCCCACCTTGAGCCCCCGCTAAGCCAGAAAGATGGCTTCTTCTGTTTCCCTAATGTCTGGCTTGCATCAAAGATTTGGCACATAGGAGGAGATCAATGTTTGATGAATAAATGTTTGACTTAGTTATCTAATGTGAGTCACGTCTCAAGCTTGGTGGTAGGTTAGAACCACTCGGGGAGGGTGGAGGAAATAGCATAATAGTTATGCAAACAGACTCTTAGGCTTGAGATTCCCAGGTCCCAGGTTCAATCCCCCATACCACCAGAAGCCAGAGTTGATGTGTGCTCTGGGGAGAAAGAGGAAGGAAGGAAGGAAGGAAGGAAGGAAGGAAGGAAGGAAGGAGAGAAGGAAGGAAGGAAGGAAGGAAGGAAGGAAGGAAGGAGGGAGGGAAGGAAGGAAGGAAGGAAGGAAGGAGGGAAGGAGGGGAGGAAGGAAGGAAGGAGGGAAGGAGAGAAGGAAGGAAGGAAGGAGGGAAGGAGGGAAGGAGGGAAGGAGGGAAGGAAGGAAGGAAGGAAGGAAGGAAGGAAGGAAGGAAGGAAGGAACCACTGGGGGGGTCTTCCTTTTCTCCTCTTTCCTTTATTATTATTTTGTTTTAATTACACCAGGGTGACTGCCTGGGATCAATACCTGCACTATGAATCCACCTCTCTTAGTGGCAGTTTTTTTTTTCCTCTTCTTTTTTTATTCTTCCCTTTATTTGATAGGACAGAGAGAAAATTGAGAGGGGAGAAGGAGATGAAGAGAAAGTGAAAATGAGAGACAGCTGCAGCATTTCCCCATTGAAGACCCCACCCCCACCCCCACTATGGGGAGTGGAGGCTTCAACCTGGGGCCTTGGACATGGTAACATGTGTCCTCAGCCAGGTGCACCACTGCCCACCCACCCCCAATAAATTTTTCTTAAAAGAGCAGTTCTGTTCTTAATAAGATCAGTCATTATAAAAAAATAAATAAATAAATAAATAAGCCTCCTAGAAATACTTCTTCAGTGCTTTCAGTTTAAAAAAAGAAAAAAGTAAACACAATGACATACCATGTACAGTTATATAATACGCATTATACACACATGCATTATATAATACATTCACTCTATAAAAAGATAACAAATACTCAAAACGCCTCACTTCCTAGCGACCATGTCTCACTATTTTCTGTGCTCTTGAGGCTACTCATGCCTATTGTGTTCATATAAAGGAATATTCCTAGGTAATGCCATAACATAGCTCAGTCATGCTGAGAGAGGGAAGCTGGTCATAAGAAAGTTTTCAAACCATGGAAAGTAGAAAAAATTACAAATTGGATTTTTCCTATCAATCTGTTGACCCAAAGGGCAAGTTGTTAAAATCTATCAATGTACCTCTATCTGTAAAGGTTTAAAAAAAATAAACTATACTGTAGTGGGGTAGATAGCATAATAGTTATGGAAAGAGACGCTCATGCCTGAAGCTCCTAAGTCCTAGATTCGATCCCTTACACCAACATAAGCCAGAGCTGAGCAATATTCTGGTTAAAATAATAATAAAAATAACATGGCTGGGGAGACAGCATAATGGTTACGCAAAAGACATTCAAGCCTGAGGCTCTGAGGTCCCAGGTTCAATCTCTGGCATCACCATAAACTAGAACTGATCAGTGTTCTAGTCTCTCTGTCTCTCTGTCTCCCTCCCTTCCTCCCTCCTTCTCTCTCTCTTTCTCTCTCTCTCCCCCTCTTCCTGTATCTTTCTCTTTCTCACTAAAATAAATTATTTAAAAAGCTATATTGTAAACCATTACCGCCCCCTAATAAAGTGGGAAAAAAAACTTTTAAAAGATAATGAAAGCTTAAAAAAATTAAGATGTCAGTGGACCTGAATTTCTTAGGGTCCATGCTGAAATCTACTATTCTCAGTAGGAAACTCAGATTTGGATTATTTAAAGTTCCTTCTGGGGCCAGACGGAAGCGCATCTGGTTAAATGCACACACTACAGTACACAAGGACCTGGGTTCAAGCCCCTGGTCCCCACCTGCAGGAGGAAAGCTTCACAAATGGTGAAGCAGGGCTACAGGTATCTCTCTGTCTCTCTCCCTCTCTTTCTCTCTCTCCCACCTCTCTCAATTTCTCTGTCTTTATTCAATAATAAATAAATAAATAAATAAATAAATAAACTTCCATCCCAGGCTGCCCACCCACAGGTTGTTCTGTGGGGCTTCTAGAAGGCTCCGTGGACTCAGGATGGATCCAGATTCTGCTTTCCAAGTCCCTGCCTCCTTCTTATTTGTTCTGAACACATCCCTACTCTGGAAGGGACATGCCCATCCCACCCCACACCCCCCCCCCCAGCAAAGGGCACAGCCAGCTCTGACACAAGCACTGATTTCAGCGCGGGTCATCCCACACTACAACTCCAGGTGAATTCTTGGTTGAGCCTGCACGTACTGAAAACCAGCTGTCAAAGCCACACCCTCCCCTGCACATAGATGGTGGACAAGTCCTGAGGAGCTGCCCTAACCCCTCTGGCAGGTATTGCCCCCAATGTGGGCAGATGAGTCCCAGAAACCAGCATGTCCCTCCTTCCCCAGTCCCTGACTCTCACTGATGAGCTTCCTTTATAATCTGCACCCTCTGAGGACCGAGAGATGCAGAAATACCAAGTCTTCCCAGTCCGGCCCACTGAAGACTGGGCCGCCTGACTGAAGGGGGGAAATATTGTCAGGCTGGAGCTTCTGAGTGACAAAGGGTTGTTCACAATGCTTAATTTCTAAACATCTCACTCCCTAAATTTTCATCTAAGTTGAACTTCATATGCTGAAATATGTGTGTGTGTGTGTGTGTGTGTGTGTGTGTGTGTGTGTATTAAGTACATGTAAATATAGACAGATATCTAAGTATGCAATTTGGATGGCTTTTGACAAATACAAATTCCAGTATGTATTAAAATATAGAGCACTGGGAGTCAGGCAGTAGCGCAGCGGGGTTAAGCACACGTGGCACAAAGTGCAAGAAACAGCATAAGAATCCCAGTTCAAGCCCCCGGCTCCCCACCTGCAGGGGAGTCGCTTCACAGGCAGTGAAGCAGGTCTGCAGGTGTCTATCTTTCTCTCCTCCTCTCCATCTTCCCCTCCTCTCTCTATTTCTCTCTGTCCTATCCAACAACAATGACATCAGTAACAACAACAATAACTACTACAACAATGAAAAACAACAAGGGCAACAAAAGGGGAAATAAATAAATATTAAAACTTTTTTTAAAAAAAAAATACAGAACAGGGAATCGAGTGGTAGCACAGTGGGTTAAGCGTATGTGGCTCGAGGCACAAGGACTGGTGTAAGGATCCTAGTTTGAGCCCCGGCTCCCCACCTACAGGGGAGTCGCTTCACAGGCGGTGAAGCAGGTCTGCAGGTGTCTATCTTTCTCTCCCCCTCTGTGTCTTCCCCTCCTCTCTCCATTTCTCTCTGTCCTATCCAACAATGACGACATCAATAATGACTACAACAATAAAAAACAACAAGGACAACAAAAGGGAATAAATAAATAAATAAAATATTTTTAAAAAGGTAAAAATTATTCAGAACATTCTGTCACTCCCAGAAAGTTCCCCCCTGCCCTTCCTCAGTCAACCCCGCCCCTCCTGCCCCTCCCCCACAGTTCCTGCCCCAGAGGCAACTACTCTCCTCCTTTCTGTCACTATAGATTAGCTTTGCAAACTTCACAGAAGCGGAATCCCACAGAATGAATTATTTTTGTGTCTGACTTCTTTAACTCAGCATAAAGCCAGATAATTATACTTAAGCAACTTTAATTCTCCATGAAATCTGTGGGCTAAAGGGGGGAAAAAGTGTCTAGATTTGGAATCCCTTGTGTTGAAATTCAAAATAGCTTTTGTTTGGCCAAGCACATTTTTTTCTGTCTCTTCTACCTCTCCCTCCAGGCTTCAAAGACCCCATTTCACATGAGAACTTCAAAAAGAGCTCAGGAGGCTAGCTCCAAGGTCTCACTCTCTAAGCCAAGACAGAGAAGAAGGCCGGGACCACCCAGAGTGGAGCACAGCCCAAGAGGGCAGAGGTCATACAGTTTGGCTTAGGAAACAGCAATGAAAAGAAGCCATGATGGGTAAGTGTATTAATGTTCTTGCCACACTATAACCAACTGCCGCAAATGTAGCCGCTGAATATATGTGTAGCTCACAAGTCAGATAGATATCCAGGTTGGCTCAGCTGGTTTCTCTGCTCCAGACTTTACAAGGTCAAAAATCAAGGTGTCAGGTAGGTTAGGATCTGATGAGAAAGTTCTGAGAAGAATCCGTTTTCAAGGTCATTCAGATTGTTACCACACTCTAGTTGGATCATTCATGAGACAGATTGACAAAGTTTAGAGACAGGGAGGGGGAGACAGTAACACTCACAGCTATGTTTCATTATAGCGAAAGTTACACGAATGAAAGTCAGCAGTGGGAACAAGAGATGGGGACAGGGTCCTGGAGTGCCAAGAGTGGCCTCCAGTGCCCTCTCTCCTCAGAGTCATCTGACAGAACTTATGTGCTCAGGAAGAATCTAAGCGAGCACATGCAACACTGCCAACCAGGGAGTCTCTACCAAGCACTGGGGTCCAGTTTTCACTAGGTCTCCATCATGTAGACTACTTGATAGGCCATGAGTCTGACCTTAGTCTGTAATTGTCTCAGAGGTCATTCCCTATGGCCCCATGGCCCCACTAAGCTGCTCCATAAATGTTAGGAAAGTACAGATCCTCTGGTTGACCCAAGGCCACAGATTAGTAAAGACCCTTCTCAGGCAGGAAGTACCATGGTCTCAGAGGTGACTTCACAGGAACAGAGGCCAAGGCCAAGGTCAAACCTTTCTTCGGTCAAGACTGCATGCTCATAACGAACACAGTCACAGGGCTGGACTATTCAGTGGACACTGGGGAGGGAGTAGACACGTTGCTGAGCTCAGTGAGGGTGGGTCTTCCAAATTCCAAGGGAGCAGCAGTTGCCAACTTGTGTCCTTTGGAACTGAGTCCCCTGTCACACAAGATGACAAGGCGAGTTCTGTAGTCAGGTCTCTGTCCCTCCCTCCCTCCTTCCTCAGAGACCCACGGGAGCTTTAGTGGAAGCCTGGGGAGGCCCAGCCACAGAGAATGCTGCTCACTTTACTGAATTCAGCTCTGCCAAGTTCTTGAAACCAAGGCACCTTCTACTTCTTCTCCTCCTCCTCCTCCTCCTCTTTTTTTCTTTTTTGCCTACAAGGTTATCACTGGAGCGCGGCGACAGCACTATATATCCACCACGCCTAGCAGCCATTTCTTCCATTTTATTAGATAGGACAGAGAGAAACTGAGAGAAGAGGGGGAGGTAAAGAGAAAGATAAACACCTGGGGGGCTGGGTGGTGTTACACCAGGTTAAGCACAGATAGTATGAAGTGTAAGGATCCAGGTTCAAGCCCCTGGTTCCCCATCTTCAGGGGGGTTACTTCACAAGTGGTGAAGCGGGGCTGCAGATGTGTCTCTCTGTCTCTCTCCCTCTCTGTCTCCCACTCTGCTCTCAATTTCTCTATGTCCTAACCAATAAAAAAAATGGGGGAAAATGGTCACCAGGAACAGTGGATTCATAGTGTAGGCACCAAGCCCCAGCAATAATCCTGGAAGTGGAAAAAAAGAAAGAGATATACCTGAAGATCTGCTTTGCTGCTTGTGAAGCATCCTTGATGCAAGCGGGGAGCCGGGGTCTGAAACTCGGGTTCTTGTGATTAGTACTATGTACAGTTAACCGCGCGTGCGCCACCACCTGGCCCCCAGGGTACCCTCTCCTCACAGAATCCTCTGTAAGGCTCAGAAAGTCAAATCAAACCTTTCAGCAACGCCCAAGATCCAATGTCTTTCCTCTGACCTCTTCCCCTCTTCCTTCCCAGTTTAATTTCGCATCTTTTTCCCTAATAGTGAAGTTTTGCATATTTAATGAGTATCTTTTTATTTTTTTCTCCAGAGCACTGCTCAGCTCTGGCTTATGATGGTGCTGGGGATTGAAGCTGAAAGTTCAGAGCCTTGAACATGAGCTTTTTTGCATAACCACTATGCCTTCCCTGCAGCCCATGAGTATCCTTGCACAGAGGGGGCTCTAAGACTTTTTCCAAGTCTCTGAGCCTCCCTGAACTTCCGTTTCTTCATCCAAAGAGGGCAGCTGTCACTTTGTTTCCTGTCTCTCATGGTTGGTTTGAATTCGCTCAGGTCAAGTGCACTTGACTCACCACATGCACTTGGTCAATGTCACTCACAGCTGTAGTGGTTCTTTAAGATCTAAACTGTCACCAGGGAGAACAGAAGCAACCAATGGCACTACTCTATAAGACACAGCTACCCACAGATAATGTCAAAGGACATCAATTACAGTGATGTTGTGTATGATACAACAAATCCTAACAAAGGGATATGTCAAAGTTAACCCAATTGCCAAATAATTTGATTACAGCAGTAGCTATCTATTGCCTCCTTAAACCCTAAGACAGCAGGAACCTCCCACTTCCTCTATAGAGCCTATATTCCCCCCAGTCCTGGAACCTCTAGGGTGGGGCTCACTTTCCTGCATGCTTCTCTCAATTCATACCAAATGATATCGCATCTGCTGATCCCAACCTAATCAACGCAACGAGTACCACCTCAGCAAGCTTCACTTCAGACTGTGTCCAGAGACATCAGGCATGGAATGTCAACCCTTCAGCCTCATTACTCGGGTGAGACCTTTCTTTTCATAGGATTCTCTAACTCCATTTCAGGTGGTTCACTTCCTAACAAAGTCCTAAAATCTAGATATAGACCAGTTTCCATGAGATAGGGCATATGTTCACATGTATCCATAAATTAGGGCAAAATATATACCTGAAAACAAAAATACACAATAGTCTGCAGTGAGTCAGTATATGCAGCAAGCAAGTAGAACGACCTAAAAAGACACCATAAAGTTCCTAATGAAATACTGTCTACTTAGAAGTAGATAACCTCCTTACCTACCTCCTATTACACTTCCCTCAGTCACTCCAAAGCTAACCTCATCAAAGTAAGGACTGCAAAAGCTGAATAAAGGCAAGAGACTAGCATACTTTAATGATGACTCTTGAGTCACTATCAGGCCACCCCATCAGCTGGAGCCCTAGTTGGGGAGTCCTGAGATTCTCAAACAGACATGATGGGCCTAGACCTCAAATAAATCCCTCTCTCCATTGTTACAGGTCATCTCTATCAGAAACAACATTATAGACCCCTTTGTGGGCCCCCATAGGACCTTGCCCCTCATGACCACAGAATGTGAGCTCAGATCTATAGGGATGCAGAAGTCACATAGGCTTCTAAGCTGAATATGGCCCCCGAATCAGATCAAATTGATGGGGTTCACAGTCAACAATATTTATACACCTTTCCCATATTTGGGAGCTACTCTCTTCCCTGATCCAGCTTTCTGGTCCTTTTCCCAGTCATAACATCATCTCCCCAGACAATAACTTAGATCCACCTGCATATCAGATGTCAGGCTCAGAAAAAAAAAAAAAACACTAGTATAGTCATGGGCCCTTTAGAATATAACTAAAATATGCCTACTATCTACAAAACAGAGACCCCCCAAAATCTTCATCTGCACTGATCCAGCCTTTAGGTTCATGATTGGTCAACAATTTGTTTGGCCATATGTATTAACTCTTCTTTCAGCCACCAGGTTCCAGATGCTAACTTGATGCCAACTGGACTTCCCTGGACAGACAACCCCACCAATGTGTCCTGGAACCCCACCTCCCCAGATTCCTGCCCCACTAGGGAAAGAGAAAGAGGCTGGGAGTATGGATCGACCTGCCAATGCCCATGTTCAGTGGGGAAGCAGTTACAGAAGCCAGACCTTCCACTTTCTGCATCCCATAATGACCCTGGGTCCATACTCCCAGAGGGTTAAAGAATAGGGAAGCTGTCAGGGGAGGGGATGAATACAGATTTCTGGTGGTGGGAATTGTGTGGAGTTGTACCCCTCTTATCCTATGGTTCTTGTCAGTGTTTCCTTTTTATAAATAAAAAATTATAAATAAATAAATAAAAGATCTAAAATGTCTTCACTAACCTCCCCTGCTGTCTTTTTTGTCACTGGTCACCACAGGGTCCAGAGAGCCCATGAAACCTCTCCTAGGATAGTTGTGATTTCAGCTCAGGGAAACAGAACGTGGCCAGGCTTGCTTGCAAATGGCAATTGATATTACTTCCCACCCCAAGATTAGAATGAGCTAACTGATCCTGAAGTTTGATCTATGAGAAGTTCATAAAGGACGTGATGTTCAAAGTGGCCAAGAGGCTCTGGGTCTGTATTTACCAGCACTCGGTTTCAGACTCCAGAGAGTCCATGCCCTGCACTGGAGCCCCTCATGGAGAAGAGCCCAGGGTCCTGACTTAAACCTCCAGCATCTCCCTCCTCTCTGCCCACCCCACCCCAAACCCCATCCCCAGAACCAAATAGCAGGGACTCTCTGGGCTACACCCTCCCGCTCTGACCTGCTGCCCTCACTGAACAAGCTGCTATGGGCCTGGGGCTGCCACACACCCCACTCTCTCCCTCAGGGATGTCTGTGTCTCCCAGTCTTCCCTTGTTTTGCTCCAGTCAATGGTTTCCAGCCCTGGATTAGGGTTTGTCCTCTCCCCCTACCCCCTCTCTCTCTGACCACTGGAGCCAACCTGGGCTGCTGATTACTCAGCAACGCCGGAGAGGAACCAGGAACTCGTGGCTGAGTGGGAACGCAATGCAATGCCTTTATTGATCAGAGGCAATACTTTTTATATATATCTCTTTAACTGGAAGTCAAGTGGGAAAAGGAAATGGCTAGGAGAGGGGGTGGAGAAAAAAAAAAGAGCATGAAGGTAGCAAGCTCCCATAGCAGCTGTTGCAAAGGTTCTAACCAATGGGATTAAACCAATACCCTGCAGGCAGGGCGGGTCTCAAGCAAAACAGTGATGATGTAAATAGACCACAGCATCAAGCAATGCAGGGGACCTGGCATAATGACCAACATATCTCTCTCTCTCTTCTTGTTTTGCCTCCGGAATTATCACTGGGGCTCCTACTGGCACTAGGCCATTTTTTCTATTTTATTGCCTAGGACAGAGAAAAATTGAGAGGGGAGGGGTAATAGAGAGGGAGAGAGAAAGATAGACATGTGCAGATCTGCTTCACCACTTGTGAAGCATACCCCCTGTAGGTGGGGAGCTAGGAGCTCAAACCCAGATCCTTGCGCAGGTCCTTGTGCTTAGTACTACGTGCTTAACGGAGTGTGCCACCACCTGGCCCCTTGCTCTCTTGGCTTTGACCAGAACTCCCTCCCTCAGATCTGCATCCTGTCTCATCACAAATTAGGGGGGGGTGGCAAGAATAAATGATAAAAGGGGCCAGTTACACAGTGAAGAATAAAACTGGGAGTGGCTGGATGGTGGAGCACCTGGTTGAGTGCACACATTACAATGTGCAAGGATCCTGGTTCAAGCCTCTAGTCCCCACCTGCAGGGGGAAAGCTTCACAAGTGGTGAAGCAGTGCTGCAGGTATCTCTTTTTCTCTCTGTCTTTTCCCCCTCAATTTCTGGCTATCTCTATCCAATAAATAAATAAATAAATAAATAAAGATAATAAAAAAAATTTAAGGGGCCAGGTGGTGCCCCACCTGGTTAAGCACACGCATTACAGTACTCAGGGACTCCAGTTCAATTCCCTGGTCCCCACCTGCATGAGGAAAGCCTCACAAGTGGTGAAGCAGGGCTGCAGGTGTCTCTCTGTCTCTCAATCTATCTCTGCTTCCCACCTCAATTTCTCTCTGTCTCTAGCCAATAATAAACATTTTTTAAAAATTTTAAAAGAAAGAATAGAACTGGGGTTTTACTGATAAACTTAATGCAACATACACACACACCTGAAAGTCACACAATGTTATGCTGCAATATTACATTAATTTGAAAAGAAGTTAAGGGGGTGGGGGAGGCAGGCAGAAGTCTCCCCTGGTATCCCTAGCACACAGGGCCCTCCACAATGGTCAGGAAGAGCCCTAGGGGACATCCCCACAGTGGCGAGGAAGGGCCAGCCTGGAAGAGATGGAACTGATGGCACTGCCTTTGCAAACCACACTCACAAATGTAGTCATCCCACATCTGCAGAAGAGTCAGCTGTTGGCTTCCGTTTAGTTCTTTCCACCAGACTCTCCTTTCTGAGATCACCTTATACCACAAGGGATACTGGGCGATGGCATTCATGACACTGACAGTGGCTCACACTCTGGGCTGGGCTGGGTTCCTTCCCTGGCATCCTCATGTAAATCTACTAGGTTGGGCTGTGGTTACACTCCAATCCAAAGATCAGAAGAAGCCAAGTGACCCACAGCCAGGTCACCAGCAGGTAGGCAGTGATGCCAGGCCTGAGTTCCTTGGCAACTTCTAATCTGCATGCAGCTGTGCCCCTGAGTCTCCTTGGCCTGGCACCAGGTAGGCACTAACTGACCAAGCAGCTCCTGACCCTGAAATCCTTGTGAGGAAGGCTTGGAGCGCCAGAGAAGCCAGACAGACTCCCCAAGGCCATCTCCTTCCAAGAGGCTCCCAAGCAACAAAAACTGGGGCGTCTAGACCCTGTGGTCCCACAACCCAAATCCCTCACCAAAACATCCTTGGGCCTTCTGAGTCTCTCCCCCACCCCCAAGTCCAAGGTTAAACTAGATCTAGGCTCAGTCTCCACTGCCATCTAGTGGTAACCAGCCTCTCTGCAGGGAGGAGTGTCGCACAACAGAAAGGGTTTCCATTCACCGGGGAGATAACCTCATCAGTATCAGCGTGCAGGCATCTTGCCTGGTCTCTGAAAGGTGCAGGCCTTCTCCTGACTTAAAAGTGGAGTAATCCCCCACAGCCTTAGAAATAAGGTTATGGGGAGTTGGGCGGTAGCGCAGCGGGTTAAGCGCAGGTGGCACAAAGCGCAAGGACCGGCGTAAGGATCCCGGTTGGAGCCCCAGGCTCCCCACCTGCAGGGGAGTCGCCTCACAGGTGGTGAAGCAGGTCTGCAGGTGTCTATCTTTCTCTCCCTCTCTCTTTCTTCCCCTCCTCTCTCCATTTCTCTCTGTCCTATCCAGCAACGACAACATCAATGATAGCTACCACAACAAAAGGGAATATATAAATACTTTTAAAAAAACATTATAAAAAATTAATAAGGTTATGGGGAAATTAGAAAGCTCTTTATGGAGAAGACACAAGAGCTCTGCGGGACTGGGGGCACTGGGGTTCAGGCTCCCAGCATAGAGTTACCATCACCACTGAGCTTGTGAGTCCTCAAAGGTGTCTGAAGCTAGAAGAACATCTGTGAGAGCCCTGTATAGTGGGTGGGGAGCGTCAAAGAAAGAAAACCTCCCTCCTACTAGTCCCTGGAGAGCAGACCCATCTCAGTCACTCCTGCTTCTTACCAGAAGGCAATCATCATTTCATTTAAAAATACATATATTTGGGGCTCGGACAGTAGCGCACTGGGTTAAGCAAAGCACACGGACTGGCATAAGGGTCCCGGTTCAAGCCCCTGGCTCTGTCCTGTCCAACAACAATGACAGCAATAACAACAACAATAATAACAACAACAATGATGAACAACAAGGGCAACAAAGTGGGGGGGGGGGAAATAACCTCCAGGAGCAGTGGATTCGTAGTGCAGGCACCGAGCCCCAGCAATAACCCTGGAGGCCAAAATTTATTTATTTATTTATTTTAGGGGGCCAGGCAGTGGTGCACCTAGTTAAGTGCACATAATACAAAGCACATGGACCCGAGCAAGAATCCAGGTTTGAGCCCCCAGCTCCCCACCTGCAGGGGAGAATGCTTCACAGGCTGCGAAGCCAATCGACAGCTCTCTCCCTCTCTCTCCTTCTCCCTCTCCCTCTCTACCTACCCCCCTCTCAGTTTCTCTCTGTCCTACCCAATAAAATGGGGGGAGGGGGAGAATGTACTCCAGATTCATAGTGCCAGCATCAAGCCCCAGCAATAATCCTGGAGACAAAAAAATTATTATTTATTAATGAGTGGTAGAGAAAGAGAGAGAGAGAGAGAGAGAACCAGAACAGCACTCTTGGCACATGCAGTGTCAAGCTGAGGCCTTCGTGCTTGAGAACCCAATGCTTCACCGTTAGTGACTTCCTGGCCTCCCTCATCACTTCATTTCAGGTTTTAGAAGCTTGGGGGGGGGGACCTACAAGGGTCCTTTCTGGTTCCCCAGCACACCTCCTCCCCTCTGTGTACCATAGTCCAGTGACACAGGAAGGCCAAAGAACTCATCCCCCCAGGAAAGGAGATGGTGGGGGCCCTATTACCATGGGAAAGAAACATGTCTGTCAAGAGCTGGAGAGTCTGTCAAGACATTCATGCATTCACTCTGAGCCGGCGTTGGCTGGATGCCAGGGCCACGGAGACTAATGTGACACAGTCCCTGTTGGTCTCCAATAGTCAGTTCAGTGGGGACGAGGTTCGGGGGCACATGTGATCAATGCCACCCAAGGAGGCCACTCAAGTGTAACGGAGGGCTGGGTCGGGGCCTCAAGGCCAGTTTTGGTCACACAGATGTCCCGAGGTAGGATGGCCTCTCGATTTCTGACTGTCTCTATCCAATAAATAAAGATAATAATTTTTTAAAAAGTTTTTTAGGGAGTCGGGCGGTAGTGCAGCGGGTATCACAGATGACACAAAGCACAAGGACTGGCACAAGGATCCTGGTTCGAGCCCCCGGCTCCCCACCTGCAGGAGTCGCTTCACAGGCAGTGAAGCAGGTCTGCAGGTGTCTGTCTTTCTCTCCCCCTCTTGGTCTTCCCCTCCTCTCTCCATTTCTCTCTGTCCTATCCAACAACGACAACAACAATAATAACTACAACAATAAAAAAAACAGCAAGGGCAACAAAACGGAATAAATAAATATTTTTTAAGTTTAAATAAAATAAAATAAAATAAAATTTTTAATTGGAACTGCGCAGTGGTGCACCCAGCTGAGTGCACACCTTGCCATGCTTAAGGATCCAGGTTCAAACCCTAAGTCCCCACCTGCTGGGGCTCAGTCTCATGAGCGGTGAAGCAGGACTGCAGATGTCTCTCTTTCCTCCTCTGTCTCCCACTTCCTGATCAATTTCTTTCTGTCCTATCAAGTAAAAAAAAGGTAGGGGCTGGGCAGTAGTGCAGCGGGTTAAGTGCAGGTGGCGCAAAGCACAAGAACTGGCTTAAGGAACCCAGTTTGAGCCCCCAGCTCTCCACCTGCAGGGGGGTCGCTTCACAGGCAGTGAAGCAGGTCTGCAGGTGTCTTTCTCTTTCTCTCCCCCTCTCTGTCTTCCCCTCCTCCCTCCATTTCTCTCTGTCCTAGCCAACAACAATAATAACCACATGACAGCAATAATAATAACCACAACAACGATAAAAAACAAGGGCAGCAAAAGGGAAAAAATAGCCTCCAGGAGCAGTGGATTTGTAGTGCAGGCACCGAGACCCAGCAATAATCCTGGAGGCACAGAGAGAGAGAGAGAAAGGCTGTCAGGAGCAGTGGATTCCTAGTGCAGGCACCAATCCCCAGCAATAACCCTGGAGGAGAAAAGAAAGAAAGAAAGAAAGAAAGAAAGAAAGAAAGAAAGAAAGAAAGAAAGAAAGAAAGAAAGAAAGAAAGAGGGAGTCAGGCAGTAGCGCAGAGGGTTAAGCACACGTGACGCAAAGCACAAGGACTGGCGTAAGGATCCCGGTTTGAGCCCCGGCTCCCCACATGTAAGGGCGTCGCTTCACAGGCGGTGAAGCAGGTCTGCAGGTGTCTGTCTTTCTCTCCCCCTCTCTGTCTTCCCCTCCTCTCTCCATTTCTCTCTGTCCTATCCAACAACAATGACATCAACAACTACAACCACAATAAAAAAACAAGGGCAACAAAAGGGAAAATAAATAAACATAAAAAAAATTTTAAAGAGGAGGGAGTCGGGCAGTAGTGCAACAGGTTAAGCACATGTGGCACAAATGCAAGGATCAGCATAAGGATCCTAGTTCAAGCCCCCGGCTCCCCACCTGCAGGGGAGCCGCTTCACAGGTGGTGAAGCAGGTCTGCAGGTGTTTGTCTTTCTCTCCCCCTCTCTGTCTTTCCCTCCTCTCTCCATTTCTCTCTGTCCTATCCAACAGCGACATCAATAAACAACAATAACTACAACAATAAAACAAGGGCAACAAAAGGGAATAAATCTTTTTTTAAAAAGAAAGAAAAAGAAAAAATGTACTTATTCTTTTTTTAATATTTATTTATTTTCCCTTTTGTTGCCCTTGTTTTTTTATTGTGGTTGTTGTTGTTACTGATGTTGTCATTGTTGGATAGGACAGAGAGAAATGGAGAGAGGAGGGGAAGACAGAGAGGGGGAGAGAAAGATAGACACCTGCAGACCTGCTTCACCATCTGTGAAGCGACTCCCCTGCAGGTGGGGAGCCGGGGTCTCGAACTGGGATCCTTTCACTGGTTCTTGCGCTTTGTGCCATCTGCACTTAACCCAATGTGCTACTGCCTGACTCCCATGTACTTATTCTTTAACAGGGAAAATTAAAGCACCATTCTGGCACATACAATGCTGGGGATCGAACATGGGACCCCATGTTTCTGAGTCCAACACTTTATCCACTGTGACACCTCCTGGCTCGCTCTACCCCAATCTGTCTTAACTATTTTGACTAATTACATCACAAGAACCCAACTTCCAAATAATGTCACATGCTGAGGGCTAGGACTTCAACTTACGGATTTCAGGGAGTCACAATTCAATCCATGAGAAAAGACGAGACCCAGCACCACCCACCATCCTACAAGAAGGAGGACTGTCCCAGGAAGGGACCCCCACACAACCACGTGAGGCACAAAGGAAACGCTGCATTCGAAGACCCCTGTTCTGTGAGGCCCTTCCAGACAGCTCAGCACGCAGCATCTAGAAAGCCAAGTGGCAGAGAAAACACATTTCAGGCTGAACAAAAGGCAGAGCAATCGGACAAGAGGGAAGACAGCATTAACTGACAGTCTCATCTTGTTTCCCCCCACACACACACACACACACACACATACACTTGTCTCTTGGAATCGGGACAACAATGTACACGTTGAAGCCTTGAAATTAAACACTTTAAAAGACGTGCTAACGTTCTCAGAGACCGCGTTTGGAAGACAACTTTTGTTCTCTGTGTTTGGGTTTTCTCAATCAGCCAAAGACACCAGCTCCAATTGACAAGGGCACTAGGAGATAACTGGGACACTGTCTTAACACTTCAGAGCAATTTCCTCCTCTATCTTATCACAGCCTTCAAGACAGGCTTTCCAACTCAAGTGCTGTTCCAGTGTTCAGTGTTTGGAAAGAAGTGACGGGGAGTCTTTTCATCTTTCCCATCAACCCACCCCCACCCCTTCTCCCTCTACTATCTTCCCTTCCCTCTCCCTCATTCTCTTTCCTCCCACCCCCACCCCCGCCCCAGAGAAATTAGGAAGAATTTCCCTTCATTTCCATGGTTTTGGAATCCCCCTAAAGCCCACCCAAGGCAGGGATCTTGGGCCTGATAACACCCTCTCCAACCAGAAGTTTCTCCGGCACCTAAGGCTGTTTTGTTCTGCAGAACTTGGAAGAGGGGGAATTGATTGGTGGCCCTGGATTGGCAGGAAGCAGGGGGAAGGCAGAAAGATGTGGGGGTCCCTGTGCCTCCCACCCCTGCAAGCTGGAGTGCTGAGGGCGGGAAGTAGCTAACGCTATACTCTACCCTCCGCCCACACCATTTCTCCGCCCCAGTGGTGCAAGGGTGTGGTGTGTCTTTCTCCCCCCACAACCAACATTAGCGCCAAACCAGCCTAGCCTTCTGCTTAGGGAGTCCTGTGATTCTCGGCACAGGATGAGAATGCCCAGTGCCCAGGCTGTCCTGTGCTTTTCCCCATCTCTGGACACGCACATGCACACACACTACATGAAGGAAGGTCCCTGAACAACTTGATGGCTGATGGTGGCAGTTCATTCTAAGGCAGTCAGTCTTAGGGACAGTCTGAGACACCCAAGCCTTTAGGGTCCCCAGTGGAAACTGGTCTTGAGGGAATCGGTGCTTTGAGCTGTGGAACAGTCATGTCGGCCTCATACTACCTGGAAAACCTTAGAAGCTTTCACTGTCATCACCCACTCCTTTTTTCATGTGTTTATTTATTCAAAAAGAAAGAAAGAAAGAATCTTTGGGGGCTGGAGAAGTGACTCAGTGGAATGGTGCATGCCTTGTAAATGTGAAGGCCTGAGTTCAATTCCCAGTACCAAACACTAATAGAACCTCATAAATCTCTCTCTCTCTCTCTCTCTCTCTCTCCCCCTCACACACACACACACACACACACTCAGTAATTTTTTTTAATTCTCCCCATAATTTTAAAACCAAACTCTCTGGGGGCTGAACTGTACACTGAGAGTAAACAAAGGAATTTCCACTGACTGCACCTGGTGGCCCAGCAGCTGTGTGACCAGTGGATCAGAAATGGAGGGGGGAGATAATATAATGGTTATGCAAAAGGAATTTCATGCCCAAGGCTTCAAAGTCCTGAATTCGATCCCCCGCAACTATAAGCCAGAGCTGAGCAATGTTCTGCACCCTCTCTCACTCTCTCTAAAGTAAAGCAAATAAAATATATTAAAAGAAGAAGAGGGGAGGTCAGATGGTGGTGCACCAGGTTAAGCATACATAATAGGAAGTGTAAGGGCCCTCGCAAGGATACTAGTTCAAGCCCACAGCTCCCACCCGGGGGGGGGGGTGTCACTTCACAAGGAATGAAGCAGGTAGCAAGTGTCTATCTTCCTGTCTATCCTCCCTTCCCTTCTCAATTTCTCTCTGTCCTATCCAAATAAAAAATTAAAAATTTAAAAAAGGCCTCTAGGAGCAGCAGATTCGTAGTGCAGGCACTGAGTCCCAGCAATAACCTTGGAGCAAAAAAGGAGGAGGAGGAGGAGAAGGAAGGGAAAGATTGTCTTGTGTGGCCAGAAGATAACTCACCCGATTATAGCATACACTAACCTCTGTGTCTCATTGCTTGGA
Source organism: Erinaceus europaeus (assembly GCF_950295315.1). Classification (NCBI taxonomy): domain Eukaryota; kingdom Metazoa; phylum Chordata; class Mammalia; order Eulipotyphla; family Erinaceidae; genus Erinaceus; species Erinaceus europaeus. Next base: position 13,921,961 of record NC_080173.1, read on the forward strand.
AATGGGGTCTTCTGAACACACAGAAATGGGCCTGATTTTATACCCAGGGATGAAGCTCTGTGGTGGGGGCCAGGATTTGCATTTTATTGCCCTTGATTCTATTCCTGGCACCAAAAACAAACAAAAGAAGTAAAAATGAAATGGACTATTTTAATTAACTGGAGAATGCATTGTCTCCTTCCTCCCCTCCCTGTTCCCTACCCTCCACCCCCTACCCCCTCTGCCTCCATCTCTGGTTCCTTCTCTGCCTCTGCCTCTCTCCAGCAATAATCACAAGATAACCTGCAAGGATGGCGAAGTTGTTCTCTGGGGTAGTGTACTGCTTTGCCATGTGTACGGTCTAGGCTCTGGGTCTGAGCCTGACCCCCGCCACACTGAAGAAGGCTTCTGTGCTGTGGTTTCTCTGCCTCTTTGTCTCGGAGGATGGGAGCTGGGGGGCTCAGTTTGAAAAACTAATCGACTTGTGTCCTTGTATCGTACCAGAATGATCTCCAGACCCCCACAGGGTGCTCCGGGTGATGGATGCTCAGAGCTTACTGCCGAGCAACCCTCTAGAGGGCTAAGGAGGTGCTCTGGTGAACCTGCCTCCCTCCATAAACCTTTACAAATTGACTTTGCTGGAAGGCTGTTATTTTTACAGTCGGGAGATGGGTCCACCGGAGAATTATTTTTGCTCCAACCAGCTGGTGTGCAGTCGATTCTGAAAATCTCCATGGCTCTGGAGGAAAGGTTTCAGGGCCACATCATTCTTTCCTCCAGTCACAGGCCATCTGGAAGCTGGTCGGTAAACCATGCCAGCTACAGACACATGGTATAGCGTACACACCTCTCTCCGATGGGCTTACGGAACCTGCCTGCTCTGCAGGGTAAAGCTCCCCCACCAGCAAGCTCCCTGAGCTCTCACACATAACCGTTTCCACTTGGAGAAATGCACATATCCTGGGGTCCTCAGTCACTGAACTCCTTGGTGGCTAAGACCTGGAAGCTGGGCTTACTATACCCTGGTTTACTTAAACCATGCTGGCTGCGGCCAGGTGGTAGCACACCTAGTTAAGTGCGCACATTACAGTGAGCAAGGACCCGGGTTCAAGCCCCTGATCCCCACCTGCAAAGAGAAAGCTTCACAAGTGGGGAAAGCAGTGATGTAGGTGTCTCTCTGTCTCCTTCCCTCTCTATCTCCTCCTCCCCTCTCAATTTCTCTCTATCTCTATCAATATATAAATAAATAATATCAACTGAAAATTTTTTTGAAAAACCACACTGAGCAAGCCATACCTCTGAGTAAATGTTCCAAGTTCTGTGCAAAGCGACTGCTGGGGAACCCTCCACCGTGTCTGTTCTTTAAGAGAACAGGAATCTGACTATTTCCCCAACTTCCACCATTACCACACCCTGGCTGCTCCTTGGTCTGGACTGTATCCCTTACCACAGCCTCCTCTGGACCCAAGTCCCATATCCTCCTTTCAAGCCCTCATTTCTGACTTTTCCTCACCCCACACTTGCAACCCTGACAGAAACCTGTCTTGCACTTGACACCTGGCATTCTCTCCTTCCTTCCCTCTCCCTCTCCCTCTCCTTTCCCCGACTAACTCTGGGAATTTCTTTTTTAAAATTTTTTTTTATTTATTCACTTTGGACACAGACAGACATAAATTGAAGGGAAAGGAGAGAGAGAGGAGACACCTGCAGCCCTGCTTCACCACTTGTGAATCTTCCTCCTGCAGGTGAGGAGCAGAGGCTTGAACCTGGGTCCTTGTGCACTGTATTGTGTGCGCTCATATAGGTGCACCACTGGCAGCCCCTAGGGATTTCTTATAAATAGAATCTGTGTCTTGGTCAGCTTTCTCTCTCTGCTTCTCTGGCAGACCCAGCACACAATAGCAAAGCACCATGTGTGTGTTGAGTAAAGGGATCAGTGAGCAAACAAGAAATTCATGTGGGGGGGTGTGTGCTGGGTTAAGCGCACATAGTACAAAGCACAAGGACAAGCGCAAGGATCCTGGTTCGAGCCCCCAGCTCCCCACCTGCAGGAGGTCACTTCATAAGCGGTGAAGCAGGTCTGTGGTGTCTACCTTTCTCTCTCCTCTCTATCTTCTCTTCTCTCTCAATCTCTCTGTCCTATCCAATAAAAATGAAAAAAAAAATGGCCACCAGGAGCAGTGGGTTCATAGTGCAGGCACTGAGCCCAGGTAACAATTCTAGAAGCAAGAAAGGAAGGAAGGGAGGAAGGGAGGGAGGGAGGAAGGAAGGAAGGAAGGAAAGAAGGAAGAAGCTCTCCTGTCAGAGAACTACCAGCAGTCAGTCCCCTGCCTGTGTGCAGGTGCCGTCATCTGAAACACCTGGGTCAGGAATAGACCTGCAGAGTCACCCTGTGAAGGGGTCTGGAGATTTTGGGAAGATGAAACACGTGACCCAGCAGCACGGCCCTCCGGGAGGCTAGTTTCAGAAAGCGTGCCTTCTTCTCAGCAGCTGAGGCCACAATACATTGTTTTCTATGTACTGGGCAGATCCCAAGTCCTGTTCAGAAACAATGGCAAAGGTTTCTTGACAGAAAAGACCTTCCCAAAGGAGTCAGAAGCTTGTAAAAAGCATGGTTCTTCAGAGAGCAAGGCAGAAACCAGGCCATCCCTATCCCCAAGCTCACAGTCTTGCTTCCCCATGGTCCACACTCCTATTCAGTCTGCTACCAAACTCAGCTCACTCTCCCTTCTCAATGTCACACTGCCCAACAGGGATGCCTTCTTATCAGTGTGGAGAAAAGACTGGTGTAGAGAGAAGCACAGAGGCCCTAAAGGACTATGGGAAAACTCATAAATAACAGAGACTGTGGTGGTCCGGGAGGTGGCGCAGCAGATAAAGCACTGGACTCTCAAGCATGAGGTCCTGAGTTCAATCCCAGGCAGCACATGTAACAGAGTGATGTCTGGTTCTTTCTCTCTCTCCTCCTATCTTTCTCATTAATAAGTAAATAAAATCTTTAAAAAAATAAACAAAAAAAAAAACCAAGAGCAGAGACTGTGGGGGTCGGGCAGTAGCGCACATGGCGCGAAGTGCAAGGACCAGCTTAAGAATCCTGGTTCGAGCCCCCAACTCCCCACCTGCAGGGGGGTCACTTCACAAGTGGTCTGCGTGTGTCTGTCTCTCCCCCCATCTCTGTCATCCCCTCCTCTCTCCATTTCTCTCTGTCCTACCCAACAACAATGACATCAATAACAACAATAATAATAACTACAACTATAAAACAACAAGGGCAACAAAAGGGGAAAAAATAGCCTTCTGGAGCAGTGGATTCGTGGTGCAGGCACCGAGCCCCAACAATAACCCTGGAGGCAAAAAAAAAAAAAAAAGAACAGAGACTGTGCTACAAAATATTTGAACTATCAGACCTTTGCTTCCTTATATGCTGAGGATAAGAGCCTAAAATACATCTTGAAATCCAAGGTTAAGACCATTTCTACAGATCAGAGAAAATTCTGTTTGCATTCCCAAGAGAAACATGATGATGGGGTTTCTCCTGATGACTTTTGGCTTTGAACTTCTTGACCTCCTACCTCCTAACTTTTTTTTTCCTCCCGCCCCCCCCTTTTTTTTTTTACCTCCTGACTTTGTACCTTAAAAGAACAAGAGCCAGTGAACACTGGTGGCAACTTTTTTCTTAAATTTTTTTATATTTATTTAATTATTCCCTTTTGTTGCCCTTGTTGTTTTATTGTTGTAGTCAGTATTGTTGTTGTTATTGATGTCGTTGTTATTGGATAGAACAGAAAGAGATCGAGAGAGGAGGGGGAAGACAGAGAGGGGGAGAGAAAGATAAGACACCTGCAGACCTGCTTCACCGCCTGTGAAGCGATTTCCCTGCAGGTGGGGAGCCAGGGGCTCGAACTGGGATCCTTGTGCCGGTCCTTGCACTTTGCGCCACATACACATGCACAGGGCAATGTGCATGCTCATGCACATTGCCCTGTGCTACCAACCAACTCCCGATGGCAACTTTCTTATCTAGAGTCTAGAAATTGAAGCTTTTCATGAAATCTGAAAGGTCTGGAGGTGGAAATACAGGTGTTCCTTTGATGGATGGCAATGTGTTGACACAAGCAAAACACAGATCTTATACTTGATGTATTTATCATCTAATATGACGGAGTAGCCCCAATACAATAGACTAAAACTGGATGTGTTACCAAAACACAAAAGAAGGGCAGCCAGTGTCTCGGGGATCAGAGAAGCAGGATGAGAAGATGAAGTTAAAACTAAGTCTCTAATGATTTATGGGAATTTTTATGGTAAAAATCAGAGAGATATCTCCCCCCCAACACACACACACACACTCACACACACACACACACACACACACACACCACCACCACCACCACCACCACCACCAGCACCCCAAAAAGCAAGTATTTGGTTTATTTAAGCTCAGAAGTGTAAATTCTCTTTTTAACTGTGTTTCCATGGTTTTATAACCCACATAGATCCTAACTGAAACCCTACCAACCTGGAGAAAAAATCATGTTAGCCGTCAGGTAACCAGGGTTACACCGAACTCTAGGGACTTCCAATAATAAACAGTGCCAGCTGGGCCTCCGCATGTTCTTGCAAATACACATGCAACCTGCTTTTTCTCCTTTTCCCCGGGTCTTTCCTTTTCCTTCCTTTCTTCAGCAAAATGATGAAACCAATTTGCAGTGTTCCCCCCGCCGGCAGGGGAGTGAGAGATGAATGGAAGGAAAATATGAGGCTTCAAATCAAATGCTTAACTGTCTTATTGAGCAAACTCAAGGGATAAAAAGACAAAATGTTTTTCTATTTTCTCTAATCAATGCCTTCGACCACACTCTGTCAAATCTCACTGACATCTCAGGCAGGTCCCATTGCTTTCTGATCACTTTCAGTGATTTTTTTCAGTTACTAGAAATCCTTCTGGGTTTAAACCACAGCCTCAGGTCCAGTTCCATTCTCTTGTGTGCCAGCCTCCTGTGGCTCTAAGAAAGGGGTGGGAAAGAGAGAGGTGGGAAGAGCTCACTGCCCATCACCACACACGCCAGAGTGCCACTCTGACACCTGTCTCTCTCTCTCTCCCTCTCCCTCTCCCCCCCTCGTATCTATCTCTATATCCTAGAATAAATAAAATAGATATTTAAAAAACAAAATAGTGGGGAGTCGGGCGGTAGCGCAGCGGGTTAAGTGCAAGTATCTATCTCTATATCCTAGAATAAATAAAATAGATATTTAAAAAACAAAATAGTGGGGAGTCGGGCGGTAGCGCAGCGGGTTAAGCGCAAGTGGCACAAAGCACAAGGACCGGCATAAGGATCCCGGTTTGAGCCCCCAGCTCCTCACCTACAGGGGAATCGCTTCACAGGCGGTGAAGCAGGTCTGCAGGTGTCTTTCTCTCCCCATCTCTGTCATCCCCTCCTCTCTCCATTTCTCTCTGTCCTATCCAACAACGAAATCAATAATGACTACAATAAAACAGCAAGGGCAACAAAAGGGAATAAGTAAATAAATATTTTTTTTAAAAAGTGGGTGGTCCGGGTGGTGGCTCAGTGGATAAGGCACTGGACTCTCAAACGTGAGGTCCCCAGTTCAATCCCCAGCTGCACATGTACCAGAGTGATGTCTGGTTTTTTCTCTCTCCTCCTCCTCATGAATAAATAAATAAAATTAAAAAAAAAAAAGAGTGAAGGTTGGGCCTAGCGCACCAGGTTAAGTGAACATACTACAAAGCACAAGGACTCATGTAAGGATCCCAGTTCAAGCTCCCAAGTCCCCACCTGCGGGGGAAGGGGGGTGTCACTTCACAAGCGGTGAAGCAGGTCTGCAGGTGTCTGTCTTTCTCTCCTTCTCTATCTTCCCCTCCACTCTTGATTTTTCTCTTTCCTATCCAACAACAACAAAATGAAAAAAAAAATAGTGGATGAGGGGCACAGCATAATGGTTATGCAAAGAGATTCTCATATCTCAGACTTCCAAGTCCCAAGTTCAATCCCCCACACCACCATAAGCTAGAGTTAAACAGTGCTCTTGGTGGAAAATAGGAGAGAAAAAAAATTGCTGAGGAAATAGTGGCACCGGCAGAGCATTGGATTCAAATGCCTGAAATTCCTGGTGTGACACCTGGCACTCCATGTCCCATACCGTTGCTATGCATTCTCTCTGAGTGTCTCATATGAAACTCTCTCTCATATGTAATAAAATAAATCTTTAATGGAAAAAAAAAACACTAAGGCTAGAGAGACGGTATAATGGTCATGCAATAAGATTTTCATGCCTGAGGCTCCAACATCCCAGGTTCAATCCCCAGCACCACCATAAGCCAGAGCTGAGCAGGGCTATGTGTTGTTTTTTTTTATTATTTATTGATTGATTCATGAGAAATGATAGGAGAGAGAGAAAGAACCAGACATCATTCTGGTACATGTGCTGCCGGGGATTGAACTCAGCACCTCATGCTTGAGAGTCCAATGCCTTATCCACTGTGCCACCTCCCGGACCACTGTTTGTTTGTTTTTTATAAATTCTTTTTAAGAATTTTTTATTATCTTTATTTATTGGATCTAGACATCCAGAAATTGAGAAGGTAGGAAGAGAAAGAGAAGGAGAGATAGAGAGAAAGAGAGAGAAACACCTGCAGCACTGCTTTATTACTCGCAAACCTTTCCCCTGCAGGTAGGGGGTAGGGGCTTAAACCCAGAACCTTGAGCACTGTAACATGTGCACTCATCCAGGTGTACTACCACCAGGCCCTTTAAAAATATTTTTAATTCAGTTTTCTCCTTTTTAATTCTGTCTCTATGCAAAATAAAAATAAGAATAATGGAGAAAAATAATTTTTTTTTAAATGACTTCAGCAGCCCCAGCAAGTACTTGCTCGGGAAGAGCAACAGCTTCCTCAGGAAGGCCATTGTCACCATCTGCATGCGAGGCCACAGGAAGCGGAACAATTCCAACGACCATCATTTCAATTACCCAGCAGGCCTCCTCAGAGCAAGCTTCTTTCAGAGTCAGAATATCAATAATTCAAGCGTGTCTGGGAAGCCATACAAAGGAGCAGAAGAAAAACAACAAGGACAACAAAAGGGAATAAATAAATTTTTTTTAAAAAAAGGAGCAGAAGAAGAAAAAAAAAAAAAAAAGGAGGAAGAGAAGATGGGAGAATAAAACATTGGGATTACCCCTCTGCTCATTTTTCATAGGCAGAAAGGAGTGACCCCACTCCAGAGTCTCCCGGTGGTGAGAGATGAAGCCTTGCAGAAGCAGGGAGCCACTAAGTATTTGTTGTGTTGAGTGACAAGGCTGGAAGCAGCATGGGAGAGGATGATGAATAAATGCCCGGGGAACAAAACTGCTCCCCAGGCCTCCTGCAGCCTCAAGTTGATTCTTCTTGTCATAATGCTTGCCGAGAAGTTGACAGGAGAGAGAAGAAATTTATAAAACATGCACATGCTACTCATTCTGTAGCTGCTTTGGAAGAAAGAGAAAGATGTGTTGAAGAATATGCCAACATGTTGCAGAATGGGATAAGACAGGTAGAGATTTTCTTTTCCAGCACTGAAAATTAAAAGAAAGAAAGAAAGAAAGAAAGAAAGAAAGAAAGAAAGAAAGAAAGAAAGAAAGAAAGATACTAAGACGCTGTGGTTTAAGAGGATCCTTGGATAACCACATATCAGAAACACCGTACTTGGTGAGCAATTTCTGAGTTGAGATCCTTACTTTTTTTTTTTCTTGCCTCCAGGGTTATCGCTGGGGCTCAGTGCCTGCAATAGGAATCCACCGCTCCTGGAGGCCATTTTTTCCTTTTTGTTGCCCTTGTTGTTTATCGTTGTTATTATTGCTGTCGTTGTTATTGGATAGGACAGAGAGAAATCGAGAGAGGAGGGGAAGATAGAGAAAGGGAGAAAAAGATAGACACCGGCAGACCTGCTTCACCACTTGCGAAGCGACCCCCCCTGGCAGGTGGGGAGCCGGGGGCTCCAACTGGGGTCCTTATGTCAGTCCTTTGCGCTACCCGCTGCTCTACTGCCGACTCCCTCCTTACATACATTCTTCATCTGAATCATGGGTCTTGATAAAATCATATACTTCTGGGTAATTTTCTTTCTTTCTTGGGGGGGATTAATGGTTTACAGTTGACAGTAAAATAATAGTAGTTGGTACATGTGTCACATTTCTCCGTTGTCCACATAACACGTTAACCCCCCACCTAGGTCCTCCTCTACCATCATGTTCCAGGACCTGAACACTCCCCCCAACCCCAGAGTCCTTCACTTGAGTGCTATACACTACTTCTCAGTAAATAAATGACAGCCTATCAAGAACATAACTTGTGGGGGCCAGGCAGTGGTGCACCTGGTTAAGTGCACACATTACAGTGCACAAAGACAGAGGTTCCCATCTGCAGGGGGGAAAGTTCATGAGTGGTGAAGCAGGGCTGCAGGTGTCTCTCTGTCTCTTTCCCTCTCCGTCTCCCCCTCCCCTCTCAATTTCCCTCTATCTAATAATAAATATATTTTTTAAAAGAACATAACTTGTGCTGAGCACAGATGCTTTTCCAACAGAATTCTGGGTAAACCTGCCACTGAGGCAGACACTACACAGGAGTGTACAAACTGAAACAGAAAACTCCAGAGGCCTGCTGGAGGCAGCTCAGCTCACAAGTAATGGAGGCAAGGTTGAGAAATGGCTTTGTCCGTCTAGACCAGTGTTTTTCATGCATTACACAGCCTCCCAAAGGGCTAGCTAGAAAAGAGTTTTACCTCAGGAGCTGTGCAGGAGCACACCAGGTTAAGCGCAAGGACCAGTTGGAGGCCCCGGCTCCCCACCTGTGGGGGGGGTCACTTCACAACCTGTGAAGCAGGTCTGCAAGTGTCTATCTTTCTCTTCCCCTCTCTGTCTTGCCTTCCTCTCTCAATTTCTCTCTGTCCTGTCTAATAAAAAAGTGGGAAAAAGTGGCCTTCAGGAGTAGTGGATTAGGAGTAGTGCGGGCACCAAGCCCCAGTGAGAATCCTGAAGGCAAAATAATAATAAAAAATAATAATAAAATAAAGGCTTTACCTCTAAGTTGATATCATTTAGGTAATTTATGCTGCTATATATATATATTTTTAAAGATTTGTCTGTTTATGGGAAAAAGAACCAAAACATCACTTTGGCACATGGGCTGCCTGGGGTGAAACTTGGAACCTCATGCTTGACAGTCCAACACTTCATCCAGTGTGCTACCTCCCAATCCTCACTGCAACATGTCTTTATTCACGTGGTGACAAGCTCCCTGCAGCCTGGACTCACCTACATATCAAACCATCAAGGAGATCCAGACCTGGAGAAATCAGTTACCGGTCACTCTGCCCCCTTTACTCCTGTGTCCATGCTCCATGGGGAGTAAGACTTGAGGACCCCATTGGCAGGGTCCTCCCCAGAAGCTCCCCCCCACCCTCGCCCACGTCAGCTTTTCAAGTATATAGCAAAGTGAATAAAACTGTACGGCCAACACTCACGTACCTACTGCCTATGTTCTATGACTGACATTTCACCAATCTTGCTTTATCTGTCCACCCCTCCATTAAGACGTCTCATTTAAGGGCCAGGCAGTGGTGCACCTGATTGAGTGCATGTGTTACCATGCACAAGGACCTGGGTTCAAGCTCTCAGTTCCCACCTGTAGGGGGAAAGCTTTACAAGTGGTGAAGCAGTGCTAGAGATGTCTCTCTATCTCTCTCCTTTTCTATCTCTCCCTTCTGTTTTGATTTTTGCCTCTAAGCAACAAATAAATGAGTAAATAAAATATTAAAAAATAAAGGTGTCGCTCTCCTCTTCCAGGTCAACTAGGAATACCAAAGGAGACCACCTGGGACCACAACAAGACAGGACTAGAATGGCTTCAGGAACCCACCAAATTACCAGTGAGTGCAAACACGTGTGGCTCCTGGACAGAGAGGAGCCTAGGGAGAGATTAAGTGGCTGGTAACAGTCCAGCAGTTTATCAGTTGAGACACCACCTCCAGTCTGTTTCACCACCAAAAAGACGGCTGAGGGGAGGAGAGGACTCCCCTGAGACTCACCAAATGCAACTGTGAGTCTCCATTGCTACTGTCCTCAGAATGTGGAACAGCGGCAGGGAGTCCCTGTGCTGACACCAGGGGACAGAGAACTAACGAGGAAACTCAGAAGAGCTATACCTTGGTGGCCTAGCGGTGGGGCTGTGAGAGTCTCTTTGCATAACCACTGGATTATCTCTGCCACACCCTGCTTTATCTTTTGGTCAGGAATCAGTGATTAAGCTAAGAAGCCTATTTATAGTTTAAAAGCCCTCAGGCTCCCATACCCTACAGGGAAGAAAAAGAACAAAAGAGATGTTTAAGCCTCTTAAGCCTTTTATTTTAATCAGGGATTAAAATAATATTGACATTGGTGATGCACCTGGTTGAGCACACATATTACAGCACACAAGGACCAGGGTTTGAGCCCCAGGTCTCCACCTGCAGGGGGAAAGCTTTGCAAGTGGTGAAGCAGTGCTGCAGGTGTCTCTCTGTCTCTCTCTCTCTGTGTCTATCTCCCCTCCTCCTCTCAATTTCTGGCTGTCTCTATCCAATAAATAAAGATAATTTTTAAAATTATTTTAAAAATAGTAATAATAATATTGAAACAACTGTCAATTTCCACAACTGTGAGCCCTTTAATTATCTTACTTAGACACAAGTCAATCCAGGCAAGAGTGATCAATAATTTGAAAACTGAGAGAGGGACCTCATAACATACTATATAAAATGGTTAAACCAACAAGAAGAAATATTGGAGAAATGAACCAGGGCAAGAGTACAGCTTTCTTCTTCTTCTAGCGTTTGCCCTTCTTCCGTAGTCAGTCAACAGCATCAGGTTGAGCCTGATGTAAAGTTTCGAGACCTCCTTTGAGTCTGGAGAGGTGGCAGTCATTGACTATGTGGGTCATAGTCTGTCTGGAGCCGCAGGGGCAGTTCGGGTGCCCCCCCAAAGGGTGAAGCACAAAATAATGAGGTCAACATCCAAACACTAGTTAAGGAAATAATAACAGGAGTGAGTAAAGAGTTTGAAAGAATTGTCATCAGAAATGCATAAACAACTAATGAGACTCTGGAAGAAATCACTAATTATCTCAAGGTTATTAGAGAGCTGAAAGCTGAAATAGCTGAGCTAAGAACACAACTACCAGAACAAGCTAAAGCAGTATCAGAACAGGGTAACAAAATAAATGAACTCCAGAAAACAGTAGAGGGCAGAGAGAATAGAATAAATGAAGCAGAAGACAGAATTAGCAAGATCGAGGATAAGGATGAATTAGAGGTAACTAAAAAATAAGTAAGAGATATCAAAAAGAGATTAAGAGATACTGAAAACAACAACAGAGACCTATGGGATGACTTCAAAAAAAATAATATATGCATTATTGGCTTACCAGAGGAATAAAGAGAGGGAGGGGAAGAAAGCATTCTTCAGGACATAATAGCTGAGAACTTCTCTAATCTAGACAACATCAAAGACATAAAAGTTCAAGAAGCCCAGAGAGTCCCCAACAGAATTAACCCAGACTTAAAGACACCAAGACACATCATATTTAAAATGGAAAGGAATAAGGATAAAGAAAGGATCCTTTCCCAGACAATAATTAGAATCCACCTGCATATTAGATTTCAAGCTTAAGCCAAAAAAAAAAAAAAAAAAAACTAGTATAGCCACAGGCCCTTTGGAATATAACTAAAATATACCTGCTAGCTACCAACAAAATGGAAGGTCCCCCAACTCTTCATCTGCACTATTCCAGCCTTTAGATCCATGATTGGTCAACAATTTGTTTGGCTTTATATGTTAACTCTCTTTTCAGCCACCAGGTTCCAGATGCTAACATGATGCCAACAGGATTTTCCTGGACAGACAACCCCACCAATGTGTCCTGGAGCTCCACTTCCCCAGAGCCCTTCCCCACTAGGGAAAGAGAGAGAGAGGCTGGGAGTATGGATCGACCTGTCAATGCCCATTTTCAACAGTGAAGAAATTACAGAAGCCAGACCTTCCACCTTCTGCATCCAACAATGACCTTGGGTCCATACTCCCAGAGGGTTAAAGAATAGAAAAGCTATCAGGAGAGGGGATGGGATATAGAGATCTGGTGGTGGGAATTGTGTGAATTTGTACCCCTCTTATCCTATGGTTTAGTCAATGTTTCCTTTTTATAAATAAAAAATTGAAAAAAATTTTTAAAAAAGAACTATACTCCTGTGACGTTATAATAATCCTGTACACCAATATTAAATCACCAATAAAAATAGGGAGAAAATTAAACAAAAGGAAAAGAAAAGAAAAAAAGAAAGGATCCTGAAGGCTGCAAGAGAAAAACAAAGAGTCACCTACAGAGGAAAACCCATAAGATTAGCAGCAGACTTCTTCCACAAAAACACTATAGGCCAGAAGAGAATGGCAAGGTATCTATCGAGTGCTCAATGAGAAAGGCTTTCAACCAAGAATACTATATCCTGCTAGACTGTCATTCAGACTAGATAGAAGCATAAAAACCTTCTATGACAAGCAACAGTTGAAAGAATCAACTATCACCAAGCCTGCCCTGAAAGAAGTTCTGAAAGGTCTCCTATAAACAGTCAGACCACCATAAGTATGCTATACATATATCAGAACACTCTAAAAATAAAGGTGTCATATTTGTTTCTTAATATTTATTTATTTTCCCTTTTGTTGCTCTTGTTTTTTATTGTTGTAGTTATTGTTGTTATTGATGTCGTTGTTAGACAGGACAGAGAGAAATGGAGAGAGGAGGGGAAGACAGAGAGGGAGAGAGGAAGATAGACACCTGCAGACCTGCTTCACTTCCTATGAAGTGACTCCCCTGCAGGTGGGGAGCCGGAGGTTCCAACCCGGATTCTTATGCCGGTCCTTGCGCTTAGTGCCACATGCGATTAACCCACTGTGCTAACCGCCCGACTCCCAGGGTGTCATATTTATATGCATGTCATACTGAATTGTTCCTTTGAATTTTGTTTTAGGTTTATTTATTTTTGTGAGATAAAGGAAGCCCAGTCTCCTTCTGTTTATGGTGGTGCTTTGAACTTGGGACCTCAAGGACCTCAGGCATGCAAATTCTGAGCTCTAACAAGTAGAGCTTTCTCCCCAGACAAAAAAACAAAATGTTCCTTTGAGAATTAGAATTCTATATTCTTTTTAAAAAATATTTATTTAGTGGTCTGGGAGGTGGCGCAGTGGATAAAGCACTGGGCTCTCAAGCATGAGGTCCTGAGTTCAATCCCCGGCAGCACATGTACCAGAGTAATGTCTGGTTCTTTCTCTCTGAATAATTAAGTTTAAATAAATAAATAAATAATAAAGCATTAAAAAATTATTCCCTTTTGTTGCTCTTTTTTATTGTTATAGTTATTATTTCTGTTATTGATATCATTGTTGTTGGATAAGACTGAGAGAAATGGAGAGAGGAGGCGAAGACAGAGAGGGGAGAGAAAAATAGACACCTGCAGATCTGATTCACCGCCTATAAAGCGACTCCCCTGCAGGTGGGGGAGCCAGGGGCTCAAATCGGGATCCTTACACCGGTCCTTGTGCTTTGTGCCCCCTGTGCTTAACCCTCTGTACTACCGCCAGACTCCCGAGTTCTATATTCTTTTAAATTTTTGTCAGTACTGGGGCCTGGATCATGAATGATACTATAACTTTTTCATTCAGATAGGAAGAGAGAAAGAGGAGACAGAGAAGCAGAGTTTCCCTCACCTGCCCTTAGTGCTCCCATGTCATACAGGGCTCGAACCCAAGTCCTCACATCTGATATGACCTGAGCCTTATTAGATAAGCTATCTCCTGGCCTCCTCCATTTTTCTTTTCTTTTTCCATTTTATTGAAGGGGGGGAGTCAATGGTTTACAAAGAGATACATCAGTAGCTCACCTCCATTTGTTCTTAGGAAGTAGAATTTACTCAAAGTGAAACAGATAACTCTTAAGTGCACTTGCATTGAGTTTTGTCAAATCCACACACTCTAGCCCTACATCAAATGTTACTTTTGCCCCAGAAAGTTCTCTCTGGTTCCATTTAGTCCCCACTTTCAACTCTCAGAGGCAAAGAGGATGTCACACTGTGCACATGACCATGAGATCCTTGGGTCTTACCTTGTAATCCTTTACCTGAAGAGGCAACATCTGGACTAAGAGAGCAGAACGGCTCACTGAACATGCACTTAAAGGCACCTGATAAGGGGTGACATCCTGCAGCTGCCAGATGTTGTCCTGTAGGAAGTGTGAAACACACTGACACACTGGCTGAATCGCCCAAACGTGGAGCTATTGACACAGAGCTAGGGGACCGCCCTCACCGGGAGGGAACCTCAGAGAATTTCCTGGAGCTGATGCTTATACTTCTGATCCACCCAGAAATAGCAGGGAACGGGTGTCTACAAAATCAACTTGAACCCAGTGATCAGGGAACCCATGGAAAAATGTTTCTCCATTGCCCATCCAAGCACATAGTCTATGATTCATCTCCCAAACTTCCTGAGAAGATCCTGGTAAAATCAAGCACTGGCAGCCAATTATAAATGTGTTGTGTGTTATTATTATTTTTTTTATTGCCACCAAGGTTATCACCAGGGCTTGGTACCTGCATGACAAATCCACTGATTCTGGTATTTTTGTTTGTTTGTTTGTTGTTGTTGTTTGTCCCCCTTTTCCTTCTCTCTAAGCTTAGAGGGAATTAGATAAAGAGGGAGAAAGACTGAGAGATACTTGCAGCCGTGCTTCACTGCTTCTGAAGCTTCTCCCCTATAGGTGGGGACCACAGGCTTGAACCTAGGTCTTTGAGCACTATACTGTGTGCACAATTGGATGTGCCACCACTGAGCTTCCAAGATGGTGTATTCATATATATTTTTTTCCCTTTTTTGTCCTTGTTTTTTTATTGTTGCTGTAACTATTGTTGTTGTTGGATAGGACAGAGAGAAATGGAGAGAGAGAGGAAGACAGAGAGGGGGAAAGTCACCACCTGTGAAGCGACTCCCCTGCAGGTGGGGAGCCGGGGGCTCCAACCAGGATCCTTACACTGGTCCTTGCGCTTTGCACTACGTGCGCTTAACCCGCTGCGCTACCACCCGACCCCCGGTGAATTCTTATATTAGTTTTCTCTCCCAAGTCCCTCACTCCTGCTCACTGAGCTTCCTTCCCAAATAAAAAGGCTTTGTTTCTAACTCTGAGGGGTATGTGTGTATGCTCAGGGGTGGGAGGGAGGGAAGGGGAAACTAAAATAGCAATTTATGTATTGAAATATTATCATAGGAGTAAAAGCCCAGCTTTTAACTCATGGCTTGATGAGTTTGACAGACACCTCTGAGCAATATATAGAGCCTTGCCAGCGGCCTAGAAAATTCCATTGCACCATTTTTCAGTCTATCCCTATCCCCAGCTCCCAGAGGCACTCACTACTCAGATACTGATGTCTGCAGATTAGTGTTGTCTAGAGTTTGAACTGTATATAAATAGACTAGTCAGGCAGCATTTTCAGTGCAGTGGACAAATGAGGGCTGAGACTTCTCTGTCACTCTCTGACAAGAGGCGGAGTAATTTCCCTTTCTCGCCAGCCTAGCTGGGCCTGTCACTTGTTTTGACATCAGGAAGCTGTGATTTCTGAGGCAGGGACTTAAGAGGCCTGCAGCCTCTGCGCTCTTCACTCAGAAGTTGCCTCTTGGGAGTGGAGTTGGCAGCAGCTGGAGAAAGAAGGCCAAGAAGATCTACATCAAGATCTCAAAGGCTCCTCCCTGCGTGTACTAAAAATGAAAAAGATGGGGCAGGGTTATGCTAAGAATTTCTCATGTCTGAGGCTCCAGTCCCAGGTTCAACTCCCATTTACAACCATAAGCCAGAGTTGAGCAGCGCTCTGGTTTAACAATAGTAATAATAATAACAACGACAACAACAAGAAGAGAAAGAGGAAGGAGAAGAGAAAGAAGAAATAGGAAAAGTGAGACTGGAGAGAAATCTCACTAGGTAGGACATATGCCTTGTCGTGCACGTGACCCAGATTCAAATAGTGGCATCATGTGAAAAGTGCAACAGAGGAAGCTCTGGTTCTGTGGTGTTTCTCCCTCATTCTTTTTTTTTTAATATTTGTTTATTTATTTATTCCCTTTTTGTTGCCCTTATTGTTTTATTGTTGTAGTTATTATTGCTGTCTCTCTTCCTTGTTGGATAGGACAGAGAGAAATGGAGAGAGGAGGGGAAGACAGAGAGGGGGAGAGAAAGAAAGACACCTGCAGACCTGCTTCACCGACTGTGAAGTGACTCCCCTGCAGCTGGGGAGCCAGGGGCTCGAACTGGGATGCTTAGGCTGGTCCTTACACTTTGTGTCACGTGCGCTTAACCCGCTGTGTTACCACCCGACTCCCTCCCTCATTCTTTCTACATCTCTGCTTCTCAGTTTGAAGTGGCTGTGAGCAGTAAAATCACACATGCATGAGGTCCTGTCCAACTCAAAAACTAATTAAATTAATTAATAAAGAAAGAAGTCTCAAGTGTGAGGTCCTGAGTTCAATCCCCGGCAGTATATGTACCAGAGTGATGTCTAGTTCTTTCTCTTCTCCTATCTTTGTGAATAAATAAATAAAATATTTTTCTTAAAAAAAGAGAGACAGGGAGTCGGGCTGTAGTGCAGCGGGCTAAGCGCAGGTGGCACAAAGCACAAGGACCGGCTAAGGATCCCGGTTCGAACCCCAGCTCCCCACCTGCAGGGGAGTCGCTTCACAGGTGGTGAAGCAGGTCTGCAGGTGTCTATCTTTCTCTCCTCCTCTCTGTCTTCCCCTCCCTCTCTCCATTTCTCTCTGTCCTATCCAACAACGACAACAACAATAATAACTACAACAATAAAACAACAAGGTCAACAAAAGGGAATAAATAAATAAAATAAATATAAAAAAAGAAAAAAAAAGAGACAGGGAGTCGGGCAGTCGCACAGCAGGTTAAACGCATGTGGCGCAAAGTGCAAGGACCAGTTCGAGCCCCCAGCTCCCCACCTGCAGGAGTCGCTTCACAGGCAGTGAAGCAGGTCTGCAGGTGTCTGTCTTTCTCTCCCCCTCTCTGTCTTCCCCTCCTCTCTCCATTTCTCTCTGTCCTATCCAATAATAACGACAGCAATAAAAACAATAGTAATAATTACAACAACGATAAAACAACCAGGGGCAACAAAAGGGAAAAAAATAGCCTCCAGGAGCAGTGGATTCATGGTGCAGGCACTGAGCCCCAGCAATAACCCTGGAAGCAAAAAAAAAAAAAAAAAAAAGAGAGAGAGAATAAAAAGCAATAAATATAAGACAGAAAGTCATGAAAGCAAGCCACAGACAACATCAATAAAACAAATTCTGCTTTGGAAAAAAATTAATTAAAAAGTAAAGCTGTAGCCAACTGTAGTAAGAAGATTAAGCAAAAAAAAAACAAACAAAAAAAAAACAAAGGGATCTAACTCCAGGCCTCGTCTACAGTTTTTAATATGCATAAATTCTATAAACAACTGAATAACTGTGTTGAAACAGTTTGAAGATTAAGATGAAATGCAGTTTGTTTGTTCTCTCTCCAGAGCACTGCTCAACTCTGGCTTATGGTGGTGCTCAGGATTGAACCTGAGACCACAGAGCTTCAAGGATGAAATTCATTTTGCATAACCAATATGCTGTCTCCCTGGGACCTGAAACAAGTATTTCTCTAAAGTACTGACTCGACTCCTCTCTCTCTCTCTCTCTCTCTCTCTCTTTTCAAAGATTTTATTTATTCTCGAAGAAAATAAGAAAGAGAGAGAACCAGGTATCATTCTGGTACATGTGCTGCTAAGGATTGAACTCAGAAACTCACACTTGAGAGTCCAATGTTTTATGCTCTGTGCCACCTCCTGGACCACCTGACCGATATCTATCTATCTCTCTCTCTCTCTCTCTCTCTCTCTCCATCCCCGTGGCTGGTTACACCTAATGAAGATGTCTGCATTATCTGCATCTGGACAGTGTCAGGTAAACCGTAAACACTGAACATGTTTCCGGAGAGCCTCTACCAGAGCTTACTATGGCAGATTACCCAGTGTGCTCCCTTGGTGTCCAACTCGCCCAGTTATCTCAAGCCAACGAGCACCATGACTGTGACACTGACTTAATCCCTCTCAGTGCCCAAACATAAATTTTCATCAACTTTTTCTAATGCACTTATGCCCTCCTACACTCTCTGTACTTTCTCCTCCTCCCCGTTGCTTTTTTCCTGGCAAAAACTTATCTGTAACTTCTGGAGTCTTTGTTCCATAATAAAATTCCTTGATTGGGAGTGGGGGGTGGGGGTGGGTCCAAGGAGTCTAGCAGTCAGATTATTTTACTCGTGCTGACCAAGAAATGCCAGCTGACTGATTGAAGGTTACATTTCTGGGACATGTTGGAACTGCACTTAGACTGGGTATTAAGCGTTAGTTTTTCTGCCACATGACGTAGGAAAATGACTGCATTCGTCCTGCTGTCTCCTTTTTAGCTGGGGAAGGGGAGGGGTGTAGCTGGAGCTGGGTGAGCCAGGAGACAGGAATGCTCCCCTAGTAGGGCTAAGTAATAATTTTCAAGAAGTGAGGTCATTGAGATAGCACGCACCTGGATAGTGCACTCACTCTGTCATGTACAGTATAAAACCTAGGTTCAATGGTCTGGGAGGTAGTACAGTGGATAGAGCAGTGGATTGTCAACCATAGGTCCCAAGTTCAATACCTGGCAGTAAATGTACCAGAGTGATGTTTGGTTCTTTCTCTCTCTCTCTCTCTTCCTGTTTTTCTCATGAATAAATAAATTCTTGGGGGAAAAAAATCACTTCTTCTAAACAATAATTATAAAAAAAAAATCTGATTCGACTTCCGGAGGCGGAGCTACAAGCAGCAGATCGCTTTCTCTCCTCTCCTCTCCTCTCCCGGATCAACTAGGAATACCAAAGGAGACCACCCGGACCGAAACAAGACAGGACTAGAATGACCACAGAAACCCAGTAAATCACCCGTGAGTACAAACACGCGTGGCTGGTGACAGAGAGGAGAGAGGGGCCTAAGGAGAGATTAAGTGACTGCTAACAGTTCGACAGTTTGTCAGTGGAGACACCACCTCCAGTCTGCTCCACCAACAAGGGGACAGCTGAAGGGAGGAAAGGACTCCCCAGAGACTCACCAAGTACAACTCTGAGTCTCCATTGCTACTACCCTCAGAATCTGGAGCAGCAACAGGGAGGGACACCAGGGCACAGAGATCTAACCGGGAAACTCAGGAGAAGACCTATACCTCGGTGGCATAGCTGAAGGGCTGTGAAAGTCTCTTTGCATAACCACTGGATTATCTCTGCCACACCCTGCTTTATCTCTTGGTCAGGAGTCATTGATTAAGCCAAGAAGCCTATTGATAGTTTAAAAGCCCTCAGGCTACCATAGCCTACAGGGGAAAAAAAAAAGGCTTTTACACCACTGAACTCCAACTCAGGGATTGAAAAAACTGTTAACTTATATAAAATGGTTAAAACAACAAGAAAAAATAATGGAGACTCGAACCAGGACAAGAGTCCAGCTAAAAGTCCTCCAGAGGGCGAAGCACAAAACAACGAGTTCAACATCCAAACATTAGCTAAGGAAATAATAACAGGAGTGAGTAAAGAATTTGAAAAAATTGTAATCAGAACTGCAGGAACAACAAATGAGAATATGGAAGAAAATTCTAATAATCGCATGGTTATTAGAGAGCTGAAAGCTGAAATTGCTGAGCTAAGAAGGCAACTAGCTGAACAAGCTAAAACAGTATCAGAGCAGGGCAACAAAATAGATGAACTCCAGAAAGCAGTAGAGGGCAGAGAGAATAGAATCAATGAGGCTGAAGACAGAATTAGCAAGATTGAGGATGAATTAGAGACAACTAAAAAAGAAGTAAGAGATCTCAAAAAGAGATTAAGAGATGCTGAAAACAACAACAGAGTCCTATGGGATGACTTCAAAAGAAACAATATACGCATTATTGGCTTACCAGAGGAAGAAAGAGAAGGGGAGGAAGAAAGCGTTCTCCAGGCCATAATAGCTGAAAATTTCTCTAGTCTAGACAACACCAAAGACATAAAGATTCAAGAAGCCCAGAGGGTCCCAAACAGAATTAACCCAGACCTAAAGACACCAAGACATGTCATACTTAGATTGGAAAGGAATAAGGATAAAGAAAGGATCCTCAAGGCTGCAAGAGAAAAACAAAGAGTCACCTACAAAGGAAAACCCATAAGATTAGCAGCAGACTTCTCCATACAAACACTACAGGCCAGAAGAGAATGGCAAGATATCTATCGAGTGCTCAATGAGAAAGGCTTTCAGCCAAGAATACTATATCCTGCTAGATGGTCATTCAGACTAGATGGAAGCATCAAAACCTTCTCAGACAAGCAACAGTTGAAGGAAGCAACCATCACCAAGCCTGCCTTGAAAGAAGTTCTGAAAGGTTTCCTATAAACAACCAGACCACCACAAATAGAACATATATCAAAACACTCTAAAACTCTACAAGAATGGCGTTAAAATATCTTCAATCTTTGATATCAATAAATGTGAATGGCCTGAATTCACCTATTAAAAGACACAGAGTAGGAAGATGGATCAGAAAACACAACCCAACAATATGTTGTCTACAGGAAACTCACCTAACGCAACAAGACAAACACAGACTTAAAGTGAAAGGATGGAAAACTATCATTCAAGCCAATGGCCCACAAAAAAGGGCAGGAACAGCTATTCTCATATCTGACATGATAGACTTTAAAATAGATAAAATTAAAAAAGATAGGAATGGACACTACTTAATGCTCAGAGGATCAGTCAATCAAGAGGACTTAACAATTATTAATATCTATGCACCCAATGAGAAGCCATCTAAATACATCAAACTTCTACTGAAAGAGCTACAGCAATATATTAACAGTAACACAATCATAGTAGGGGACTTCAACACCCCACTATCTCAACTTGACAGATCATCCAGGCAGAAAATCAGTAAAGACATAAGGGAGCTAAATGAAGAGATAGATAAACTAGAACTATTGGACATTTTCAGAGTCATTCATCCCAAGAAACTGGAATACACATTTTACTCAAATCCACATGGATCATTCTCAAGGATAGACCATATGTTAGGCCACAAAGACAGCATCAGCCTATTCAAGAGCACTGAAATCATCCCAAGCATCTTCTCAGACCACAGTGGAATTAAACTAACACTTAACAATCAACCAAAGATTAGTAACAGTGCCAAAATGTGGAAGCTCAACAGTACACTTCTTAACAACTTCTGGGTCAAAGAGGAAATCAAGGAAGAAATCAAAATGTTTCGAGAGTTCAATGAAAATGAAGACACAAGCTATCAAAATATTTGGGACACAGCTAAAGCAGTCCTAAGAGGGAAGTTCATAGCTATACAAGCACACATTAGGAAACAAGAAAAGGCACAAATAAACAGCCTGATTGCACATCTTAAAGACCTAGAAGAAGAACAACAATGGAATCCTAAAGCAACCAGAAGGACAGAAATTACTAAAGTTAGGGCAGAAATAAATAACATTGAGAATAGGAAAACCATACAAAAGATCAATGAAAGTAAATGTTGGTTCTTCGAAAGAGTAAACAAAATCGACAAACCTTTAGCCAGACTCACAAAACAAAAAAGGGAGAAGACCCAAATAAATCGGATAGTAAATGAAAGAGGAGATATCACAACAGACACTGCAGAAATTCAACATATCATGCGAGGCTTCTATGAACAACTATATGCCACCAAGTTAGAGAACCTGGAAGAAATGAATGATTTCCTAGATACCTACCAACTTCCAAAACTAAGTAAAGAGGAAGTGGATAACATGAACAGGCCCATCACAGCTAATGAAATTGAAACAGTTATCAAAAATCTTCCCAAAAATAAAAGTCCTGGACCAGATGGTTTTACAAATGAATTCTACAAAACTTTCAAAGAAGAACTAATACCTCTACTTTTAAAAGTCTTCCAGAAGATTGAAGACACTGGAATACTCCCTGCCAGCTTCTATGAAGCCAACATCACCCTGATACCAAAAGCAGACAGGGACACAACCAAAAAAGAAAACTACAGACCAATATCTCTGATGAACATAGATGCGAAAATATTGAACAAAATTCTAGCCAACCGGATACAGCAGTATATCAAAAAGATTGTCCATCATGACCAAGTGGGGTTTATCCCAAGCATGCAAGGTTGGTTTAATATACGTAAATCAATCAATGTGATCCACCATATCAACAAAAGCAAGACCAAAAACCACATGGTCATATCAATAGATGCAGAGAAAGCCTTTGACAAAATACAACATCCCTTTATGATCAAAACACTACAAAAAATGGGAATAGATGGAAAATTCCTGAAGATAGTGGAGTCTATATATAGCAAACCTACAGCCAACATCATACTCAATGGTGAAAAACTGGAAGCATTTCCCCTCAGATCAGGTACTAGACAGGGCTGCCCACTATCACCATTACTATTCAACATAGTGTTGGAAGTTCTTGCCATAGCAATCAGGCAGGAGCAAGGAATTAAAGGAATACAGATTGGAAGAGAAGAAGTCAAACTCTCCTTATTTGCAGATGACATGATAGTATACATGGAAAAACCTAAGGAATCTAGCAAGAAGCTTTTGGAAATCATCAGGCAATACAGTAATGTGTCAGGTTATAAAATTAACATTCAAAAGTCAGTGGCATTCCTCTATGCAAACACTAAGTTAGAAGAAATTGAAATCCAGAAATCAGTTCCTTTTTCTATAGCAACAAAAACAATAAAATATCTAGGAATAAACCTAACCAAAGAAGTGAAAGACTTGTATACTGAAAATTATGAGTCACTACTCAAAGAAATTGAAAAAGACACAAAGAAGTGGAAAGATATTCCATGCTCATGGGTTGGAAGAATTAACATCATCAAAATGAATATATTACCCAGAGCCATCTACAAATTTAATGCTATCCCCATCAAGATCCCAAGCACATTTTTTAGGAGAATAGAACAAATGCTACAAATGTTTATCTGGAACCAGAAAAGACCTAGAATTGCCAAAACAATCTTGAGAAAAAAGAACAGAACCGGAGGCATCACACTGCCAGATCTCAAACTATATTATAGGGCCATTGTCATCAAAACTGCTTGGTACTGGAACATGAACAGACACACTGACCAGTGGAATAGAATTGAGAGCCCAGAAATGAGGCCCCACACCTATGGACATCTAATCTTTGACAAAGGGGCCCAGACTATTACATGGGGAAAGCAGAGTCTCTTCAACAAATGGTGTTGGAAACAATGGATTGAAACATGCAGAAGAATGAAACTGAATCACTGTATTTCACCAAATACAAAAGTAAATTCCAAGTGGATCAAGGACTTGGATGTTAGACCAGAAACTATCAGATACTTAGAGGAAAATATTGGAAGAACTTTTTTCCGCATAAATTTTAAAGACATTTTCAATGAAACGAATCCAATTACAAGGAAGACTAAGGCAAGTATAAACCTATGGGACTACATCAAATTAAAAAGCTTCTTCACAGCAAAAGAAACCACTACCCAAATCAAGAGACCCCTCACAGAATGGGAGAAGATCTTTACATGCCATACATCAGATAAGAGTTTAATAACCAACATATATAAAGAGCTTACCAGACTCAACAACAAGACAACAAATAACCCCATCCAAAAATGGGGGGAGGAATTGGACAGAATATTCACCACAGAAGAGATCCAAAAGGCTGAGAAACACATGAAAAAATGCTCCAAGTCTCTCATTGTCAGAGAAATGCAAATCAAGACAACAATGAGATATCACTTCACTCCTGTGAGAATGTCACACATCAGAAAAGGTAACAGCAGCAAATGCTGGAGAGGGTGTGGGGTCAAAGGAACCCTCCTGCACTGCTGGTGGGAATGTCAATTGGTCCAACCTCTGTGGAGAACAGTCTGGAGAACTCTCAGAAGGCTAGAAATGGACCTACCCTATGACCCTGCAATTCCCCTCCTGGGGATATATCCTAAGGAACCCAACACACCCATCCAAAAAGATCTGTGTACACATATGTTCTTGGCAGCACAATTTGTAATAGCCAAAACCTGGAAGCAACCCAGGTGTCCAACAACAGATGAGTGGCTGAGCAAGTTGTGGTATATATACACAATGGAATACTACTCAGCTGTAAAAAATGGTGACTTCACTGTTTTCAGCCGATCTTGGATGGACCTTGAAAAAATCATGTTGAGTGAAATAAGTCAGAAACAGAAGGATGAATATGGGATGATCTCACTCTCAGGCCGAAGTTGAAAAACAAGATTAGAAAAGAAAACACAAGTCGAACCTGAAATAGAATTGGAGTATTACACCAAAGTAAAAGACTCTGGGGTGGGTGGGTGGGTGGGGAGAATACAGGTCCATGAAAAATGATGAATGAAATAGTGGGGGTTGTATTGCTAAATGGGAATCTGGGGAATGTTAT
Organism: Erinaceus europaeus; assembly: GCF_950295315.1. Taxonomy (NCBI): domain Eukaryota; kingdom Metazoa; phylum Chordata; class Mammalia; order Eulipotyphla; family Erinaceidae; genus Erinaceus; species Erinaceus europaeus. The sequence goes on from NC_080173.1 coordinate 13,946,539, forward strand.
GCATGTAAAAAAAAAAAAAAAGTAGAAACACAAAGCAGAAATTGAGTTTGGAGTATGGCACCAAAGTAAAAAAAAAAAAAATAAAAAATAAATAAAAAAATAAAAAAAAAATAAAAAAAAAATCTAGGTCCAAGTCTGGTCCCCACTACACTGAGTTTTGGTGCTCTGTGTCTTTCCCTCTCTCCCTCTGTCTCCCTGTTTCTGCTCTCTTTTTCTAGCTGAAAAAACTCAGTTCAGAGCAGTGAAGCACCAGTATGCTAAACCCTGGAAATGATATAGGACAAAAATGTTGGGAATAAAGTTCTCACCAATAAAATGAATGTGTATAACTCATTTTTCCACTTAATCATCAGTGAAGGAACCAATGAGACGTTGAAACCCCTTGAAAGGGGGGGCCAGGCAGTAATGCTCAAGGGCCCTGGTTCAAGTCCCGGCTCCCCACCTGCAGAGAGGACACTTCACAGGCGGTGAAGCAGGTCTGCAGGTGTCTCTCTTTCTCTCTCCCTCTCTCCTCCTCTCCTCAGTTTCTCTTCCCTGTTACATCAAATAAAATAGAAAGAAAAAAGTGGCTGCTGGGAGCAGTGGACTCATAGTGCCGGCACCAACCCTGGTGGCAAAAAACAATGAAGGTGAAATTGAACAGCAGTGGAGCAGTGAGGCAATCAGGAATGCTAGACTGGACTGCTGAAAGACACAAGCATGGGTAATGACCTCCAGAGCAACGAGAAGCACTGCTGGCGCCATCAGTTCTAGAGAGGGAAATCACAGAAAGCAATCTTATCTCTGAGAGACAAAGCCCATTTGCATGGCTATGGACAAATGTTATTTCAGTTCTCTGCGAATTAATGTCTCCCATTTTTAAACAGAATGGTTTAAAAAACCCAGTGTGGGGGGGGGCGGGGGAGGGCAGTGGTGCACTTGTAGAGCTTATATGTAACAATGTGTAAGTACCCAGGTTCAAGTCCCCAGTCCCCACCTGCAGCAGAGAAGCTTCATGAGAGGTAAAGCAGTGCTGAAGGTGTCTCTCTGTCTCTCTCTCTCTGTCTCTCCCTCTCTATCTCCCCGATCCCTATCGATTTCTCTGTCTCCATCCAATAAATATAGAAAATATTTGTTTAAAAAAGAGTCAGTAGGAAGACAACCAAAGGGGGCTGGGGAGACAGCATAACGGTTCTGCAGAAGACTCTCATGCCTGAGGCTCTGAGGTCTCAGGTTCAATCCCCAGCACCACCATAAGCCAGAGCTGAGCAGTGCTCTGGTCTCTGTCTTTCCATATCTCTCTCCTTAAAATAAAGTTTATTTTTTTAAAAAAAAGAGGAAAGATGGGAGTCGGGCGGTAGCGCAGCAGGTTAAGCGCAGGTGGCGCTAAGCACAAGGACCAGCGGAAGGATCCCAGTTCGAGCCCTCGGCTCCCCACCTGCAGGGGAGTCACTTCACAGGCAGTGAAGCGGGTCTGCAGGTGTCTTTCTCTCCCCCTCTCTGTCTTCCCCTCCTCTCTCCATTTCTCTCTGTCCTATCCAACAACAATGACATCAATAATAACTACAACAACAAAACAACAAGGGCAACAAAAGGAATAAATAAATAAATAAATAAATAATTTTTAAAAAAAGAGGAAAGACGACCAAAGGTACTGACTGCAGAAAACAGCCCCCCAGCCTGGTGGGAGGGGGAGCGCACTGCACCCTGCCCTTTACAGAACACGTGTGGCACAGTCTCCATTGTCCATTTCCAAGTCTCATACTGTCTCTCTGATAGGAGACTACCTGGGTCTCCTTGCAGAACCATCTACAGTGCTTCTGATCCAGCACAATAAAGTCTCGAGGTGTTTTGCTGTCCAGGAGGTAGCACAGCAGATAAAGAATTGAACAAAGCATTAGACTCTCAGGCATGAGGTTTTCAGATCAATCCCAGACATCACATGTGCCAGAGGACTACGCTGGTTCTCTTTCTCCTTCTGTCTGTCATACAGTCATCATCTTTTGGTTTTTCGAGGTCTACTTTTTATTTTACATATTGATTATTTCTGTATAGACACAGAGAGAAATTGAGAGGGAAGGGAAGCAGATAGAGAGGAAGAGAGAAAGATTCTGCTTCACCTCTAGTGAAGCTTCTTTCCTTGCAGGTGGGGACCAGGGTGTTGAACTGGGTCCTTGCACAGGATAATGTTGTGTGCTATAGGGTGTGTAACCACCTGGACCCTACACATAACCTTATTTATTTATTTATTATTGGATGGAGACAGAAATTGAGAGGAGAGGAGGAGATAGACAGAGGGACAGAGACACCTGCAGCCCTGCTTCACCACTCATAAAGTTTCCCCCTGCAGGTAGGGACCAGGAGCTTGAACCTGGGTCCTTGTGCACTGTGTGTGCTTAACCAGGTGTGCCACCTCCTGCCCCCCCACACACACACACTTTTATTATTATTGCCATCAGGATTATCGCTAGAGGTCAGTGGCCTCTTCTTTTCTATCTGGTGGAGGGAGAGAGACAGAGACACCTGCATACCTGCTTCACTGCTCATGAAACCTTCTCCCTGCAGGTGGAGAGCAGGGGCCAGAACCCAGATCCTTGTGCATTGTAATGTGTGTATCCAATTAGGTTGCACCACCACTGGGCCCCATACATCATTTTCAACAGTGGTCAGCAGTGCCACCAAGAGCCACCACCAGGGGGCACTGATGGACTCACGGAGCCTCCACGTCAGGCCTCCATGGCTAACCAAGCATCTTCCTCGCGTTAGCATCACTGGACTTACTCTGTGCGTTGTCCCTTCCCGACCCCAAGTGATTCTAGTGGGGACAGCAAAACGCAGACGAGGACTCTGTAGCTTGGTCCTCACACCCTCCACGGACTCGCTGACTGGTGCTCAAAGCCCAAGGCACACAAAGACCCAAGCAGGGCATTCACCACTTCCACACTCCTCTTACTTAGATCTGTCTAAGTCTTACTTGCTGCAGTGGAATGTTATTCAATCATGCAGCGGAAAGTAGCTGATGTGTGCTCTGACTTAGAAGATTCTTGAAAATATTCTACATGGAATAGGCCAGGTGAGACTACACATATGTTCAAATCAGGCCTCAGATAACAGGAACTTCTAAACTGCAGTGTCCATGAACTTCCCAGTGCTATATATTTCATAGGAGTAGAAGCATGGATGAAGTGGCCTGTAGGACTCAGCTTACTGCACTCAGCATAATGTTTTTGCCATTGCCACTGGGGCTTCACTACTGTAGACTGAATTATTTAGACAAAAAGAGAGTAGAGAGAGAGAGAGAGAGAGAAAAACTGCATTGAAGCTTCTTCCAGGGCAGTGGACGCCAGGTTCAAACCTATGTCAGACACATGGCAAAGCAGGCATCCTCCTAGGTCAGCTATCTTACTGGCCCTCAGCATAAAGTTTTCAAAGCCTATCCATGTTGCAGCTGGTGATAGAAGGTCACGTGTGTGTGTGTGTGTGTGTGTGTGTGTGTGTGTGTGTGTGTGTGTGTGTGACTAAATAATACCATTCCATTACGGCTTGGAATTGGCATGATGGTTAAGGCACTGGACTTGCATGTGTGAGTTTCCAAAATGTATCTCTAACATCACCTGTGCCAGAGTGACGCCCTAGCACTCTCCCTTTCATAAATAAGCAAACCTTAAGAAAAAAAATTTTTTTCTCCCTACCTCACCCTCCCCTCTCAATTTCTCTTTGTACTATCCAATAAATTAGAAAAGAGAGAGAGAGGAAAAATGGCCACCAGGAGCAGTGGATCCTGGTGACAACCTTGGTGGCAATTAAAAATAATAGTAACTGGGGCCCGGCAATAGGGCAGAGGGTTAAGCGCACATGACACGAAGTGCAAGGACCAGCGTAAGGATCCTGGTTCAGGCCCCCGGCTCCCTACCTGCAGGGGAGTCACTTCACAGACGGTGAAGCAGGTCTGCAGGTGTCTATCCTTTCCCCTTCTCTGTCTTCCCCTCCTCTCTCCATTTCTCTCTGTCCTATCCAACAATGACATCAATAAGAACAACAATAATAACCACAACAATAAAATGAGGACAACAAAAGGGAAAATCAATATTTTTTGAATAATAGTAACTACATATATAAGATCCCTGGGCTGGGTGGTGACACACCCTCTAAAATGCATATGTTACCGTGTTCGAGGACCCAGGATCAAGTCTCTGGCACCCAATGACAAAAGGAAAGCTTCATGAAAGGCAGAGTAGTGCTGCAAGTGTCTTTTCTTCTCTCTGTCTCTGTCCATGTCTCTCTCACCCTCTCTATAGATATCTATCTCGCATCCTCTATGAACACGAAAACGGTCACAGTGATTAGTGGCATCATATTGGCACTGAGCCCCAGTGATAATGCTGGTGGCAAAAAATAAGAGTAATATTGCATTGTATAAACTTCCCACATTCTGTTTATTGGTTTTATCACTTTATCATATTTATTCATCTCTTGATGGACAGGTGTTGCTGCCACCTTCTGACTATCATGAAGAGTGTGCAGCCACCGACCTGGTCGGGCTTAGAGCATCTATGTCTCAGTTTTCAATTCTTTTGGGTATCTGCCTATGAGTGAAACTCTGTTTTAAATTTTGTTTAATTTTTTTAAATATTTATTTATTTTTATTGATTTATGTTAGATAGAGACAGAGAAATTGTGAGGGGAGAAAGGGAGGGAGGGAAACTGACACCTGCAACACTGCTTCACCTCTTATGAAGCTTCCCCCTGCAGGTGGGGACCATGGGCTTGAACCCAGATCCTTGAACATAGTAATGTGTGCACTCAACTGCTTGCACCACCACCCAGCCCGATAATCCTATTTAATATCTTTTTTAATTCTTTTTTTTAAATTATCTTAATTTATGTATTTGGATAGAGACAGCCAGAAATCGAGAGGGAAGAGGGTGATTGAGAGGGAGAGAGACAGAGAGACACCTGCAGCCCTGCTTCACCACTTGTGAAGCTTTCCCCCTGCAGGTGGGGACCAGGGGCTCAAACCCAGGTCCTTGAGCACTGTAACATGTGCACTCAACCAGATGCGCCACCACCCGGCCCCTTAATATAATCTTTTAAAAACACTTAATATGTGAGAGAGAAAGGAGACAGAGGACCAGCACTGCTCAGCTGTGGCATAAGGTAACGCTGGGAACTGAACCTGCAGCCTCTGGGGTCTCGGGCATGCAACCTTGGTGCTCTACCAAGCTGAGCTATCTCCTTTAATAATTCTGTTTAACTTTTTAAGGAGTCCCCGAATTTCTTTCCACAATGGCAGCATCATTTTACATTTTTACCAGCAATGCTTAAGAGGTTTATTTGTTTTTTATCAGAGCACTGTTTTGATCTGGCTTATCGGTGGTGCGGGGTATTTGAACCTGGGATTTTGAAGCCTCAGGTATGAGAGTCTCTTTGCATACCCATTATGCTATCTACCCCCGCCCAAGTGTTCCACTTTCTCCACATTTTCCTCAACATTTGTTATTTTCAGGTTTTTTTTTTTTGTTGTTGTTGTTTTTTATCTTACCTAACCTGGAGGACAAGAGCAATCAATAGCTCCTTCAAGGGGGTGAGCTGGGAGTAAGGGGATGGTGCTGCGCGCTCCCGGCGGCCCGGGTTCTAAGGTCCTTCCCCCAGGCCACAGCGCTCCTCCGCACCCATTAATAGCTCGCCGGTGACGGCCCCTTTAAGACGGCCATGGAGGACCAGGCCGACCCTCTAGCAGTCACCTCGATGGTAAGTCACCTCACTTCCGCCGGAAGTGCGCGACCGAGCGCTCTCAGCGAGCGGGAAGCTTATGGTTCTGTCCGTGTGCTTTTGCGTGTCCCTAGACTGCGCGCTCGCCGTTCCCGGGGTGGAAATGGGGATTTCCGGGACCTGACTGCATGGAGGCCGAGGGAGCTGGGGCCCCAGAGTAGGATGGGGGGCGGAGGGGGCTTGGGGGCGCTGCAGGAAAGCCAGGAGTTCCTGGCGCAGGTGAGGCAGCGAGCGAGACTGGAGCACGTTGTGTTTCTCTTTCCTCAGGGTTTTCTGCAGAATGAGTGTCAGCCCTGTGACGGCGGTTACGTGAAGGCTGGCAACGCCTGTCCCCCACCCCCAGTCGGTGGCCTCGGTTTGAGGAACCCAGGTGAGTCCAGCGTCGGAGCCGAGCGTCTGTGCTGAGGCCGATGGTCTGGGGAGAAGGCTCCTGTGTTGCTGGACCTGCCCGGCGTGGGTGCAGCCTTGTGCCAGGCAGCCCGACCCTGACCTACAGTAAGTGCCCCGGGGCCGAGTTGTCCCGGGGCCGCGAACTTGCAGTAACAGGTGTGAACATTCTAGCAGCAGTTTGATGATCATGTATGATACTGCAAACACAACCGGCCCACAGAGAAGACAACCCGCTGGAAATAGAACCTGAGTGAGGGTAGTTTTTTGTTTGTTTGTTTGGTTGGTTGGTTGGTTTTTTAAAGTGTAGTGTGGGAATGAATTGTTAACTTAGATAAAGGTAACGCGACGTTGGAGCCAGATAGTGGCCCAGCTCGCTAAGTGCACACATGACAGTGCTCAAGGACACAGGTTCAAGTCCCCGGCCCCCACCTGCGAGGGGAAAGCTTCACAAGTGGTGGAGCAGGACTGCGGGTGTCTCTCTGTCTCGTTCCCTCTCTGATTCCCCTCTTCCTCAACCTTTACTCTGTCTGTTCAACATGGCCAGGTTCTGTGCTAATTAGAGGCAGAGATAAATCAGTCATGCCTCAAGTTCTTTTTTTTTTTTTTTTCAATATTTTATTTATCTATTCATGAGAAAGATAGGAGGAGAGGGAAAGAACCAGATATTAGTCTGGTACATGTGCTGCTGGAGATTGAACTCAGGACCTCATGCTTGAGAGTCCAATGCTTTATCCACTGCGCCACCTCCCGGACCACACGCCTCATGGTCTTAAGGGAGTTGCAGTCCAGTGGAAAGCTAAAGAGGCTGAAAATTTTCTGCAGGAAAACAGCCCTATAAGAATGTGTCCCGGGACCCTGGCAGTAGCACAGCGGGTTGAGCGTGCTTATCGCAAAGCTCAGGGACCGGCTTAAGGATCCCGGTTCGAACCCCCGGCTCCCCACCTGCAAGGGATTCACTTCACAGGCGGTAAAGCAGGTCTGCAGGTGTCTTTCTCTTCCCCTCTCTGTTCTCCCCTCCTCTCTCCATTTTTCTCTGTCCTATCCAGCAACGACAGCAATGACAACAACGATAAACAAGAGCAACAAAAAGGGAAAAAAAAAAAAAAAAAAGAATGTGTCCCAGTGGTCCAGGAGGTGGCGCAGTGCATAAAGCATTGGACTCTCAAGCATGAGGTCCTGAGCTCAGCCCCCGGCAGCACATGTACCAGAGTGATGTCTGGTTCTTTCTATCATTTCTCATAAATCAATAAAAGAGAGAATGTGTCCCAGTGGGACTGGGTGGGGAATGTGGCTCTGTGGTAGAACACATGCTTTGCATGTAGGAGGCCCTTGATTCCAAACCTGGCACCACATGCTACTCAGCACTGAATTCTGCTGCCTTTCTTTGTCTCAGACACAAATATATGTCACAAGAATCCTGACAAGACTGACAGGTACCCCATGGTGGGGTGGGGGGTGGGGGGTGGGAATGACCTAACCACACAGGATCTATGATTCATGTGGCCAAGAATATGGAAGGTCACAGTGAGTTTTTTTTTTTAATATTTATTTATCCTTTTTGTTGCCCTTGTTTTTTGTTGTAGTTATTATTGTTGTTGTTATTGATGTCGTTGGATAGGACAGAGAGAAATGGAGAGAGGAGGGGAAGACAGGGGGAGAGAAAGATAGACACCTGCAGACCTGCTTCACCATCTGTGAAGCGACTCCCCTGCAAGTGGGGGACCAAGGCTCAAACCAGGATCCTTAAGCCGGTCCTTGCGCTTTGCGCCACATGCGCTAAACCCGCTGCACTAGTGCCTAATTCCCCATTGTGAGTTTTAAGCAGGACAACATGGTGAAATCTGTATCCTCTAAAGAATGCAGTGTGTGAAATAGTACAGTGCTTTATCCGCAGTGTCCCGTGCAGTGGACAAGTCACTTGTGTCTATTGAGCACTTGCAGTATGGCTAGGACAGCTGAGGCTTTTCCTTTTCTTACCTGAGGTAGAGAGGAGCAGGGGAGAAATACTGAAGCAGCACTTTTACAATCATTGAGGATTGAAGTCAAGGCTGATGCTTTGGGAAAGATCCTCATAATGATTTTGCCTGAGGATTTCATATATCAACTACCTATAAGCGCAAATTTTCATTTACATTTTTTTTTCTTTGCTTTTGCTCAGTTCTGACTTGGTGGTGTGGGGAATTGAACCTGGGACTTTGGAGCCTCAAGCATGAGGGTCTCTTTGCATAACCATTATGCTGTCCCTGCCCTTTTCCTTTTTTATTATTCATTTATTTTCCCTTTTGTTGCCCTTGTTTCACCGTTGTAGTTATCATTGTTGTTAATTGATGTCGTCGTTGTTGGATAGGACAGAGAGAAATGGAGAGGGGACAGAAAAACACCTTTAGACCTGTTTCACTGCCTGTGAAGCGACTCCCCTGCAGGTGGGGAGCCGGGGGCTCAAACCGGTAACCCCACGTGGGTCCCTGCGCTTTGTGCCACCTGTGCCTAACCAGCTGCTCTACTGCTCGACTCCCTCATTTATATTTTCTTGGCTGTGGTTTACCCTGCTCCTCAGATAGAAACGATCTTCCCTTTGTTATGTGTCAGGCTTTGAACCTGCGTCACTTGCCTGAAAAGCATTGTATCAACACAGTAGGTTTTCTCCCCATGAGATGTACTTATTTTATTGAGAATTGTAGAGCCACAGCTTCACTTTGACACGTGGGTTCCCTCCTTAATCTACTGCACTGTCCCAGGCTACAGAAGAAGCATTTTTAAATTCTATTTCTCTGGTTAGTGGTGATGCTGGGGGCTGCACCTTGGACCTCAGAATCTTGCACACAGTAGTATCTTTATGTAACCATTATGCTATCTCCAACATAGCGTTTTCAGTGGGAACCATCAGGGAATGTGCCCTGTGAAGACGTGAGGGCTGATTTCACTCATTATTTAGTCATCATTCAGACATGTTCCTTTTAAAAAAAAATACTTTTATGTATTTACTTGCTAGAGACAGAAATTGAGAAGAAAGGGAGGGTTGAAGGAAAGAGAGAGACACCAGCACTGTTTCACCGCTTACTCCTTGCAAGTAGGGACCAGGGGCTTTGACCCTGGTCCTTGTTCATTGTGATGTGTGCATTCAACCAGGTGCACGTCTGCCCAGCCCTCCAGACATGTTTCTGAAGAAGGCTCCAGGTTATAGGGTACAGATGAAAACCTTGCAAGAGGGGAGTCAGGTGGTAGTGCAGCAGGTTAAGCACACGTGGTGTAAAGCACAGTGACTGACGTGAGGATCCCAGTTTGAGCCCCTGGCTCCCCACCTGCAGGGCAGTCGCTTCACAGGCTGTGAAGCAGGTCTACAGGTGTCTGTCTTTCTCTTCCCCTCCTCTTTCCATTTCTGTCTGTCCTAGCCAACAACAACAATAACAACTACAACGACAATTTTAAAAGGGGGGCAACAAAAGGGAAAATAAATTTTAAAAATTAAAAAAGAAAAAGAAAACCTGGCAAGAGAAAGATTAGGAAAATCCTGATTGCCTTAATGTCACTGGAGCTCAAATACTTGGAAGGAGGAGAGGCTAGTAGAAGCAGGGTTATAGGGCAAAGTCCCAGGATGCTTTTCACATCTTACTCTGAATTTTATATGCTGATGGTTGCAAGTCTGTGGATACTCACTTTAGTATACTTGCTTTGCAGGTGGGTTCACTTGAAGCTATGTGTAGTCCAGATGGGATCTCATTTCGTCTGCCTGGTTCTCTACCTGAAATGTTTTGGATTAGGACCTTACAGGTTTGTTTGGCCTGGTTCTTAGCCACATAATTTTGGAATGCTAACCTGCTTAAGACTTTTTTGTGTGTATGACTATAAATAAAAAGAATCAGACCCTCCCCCAGGAGACTTTTGTATTCTTGATGGCTTTCATGTTTAGTAACCACATGCCTGGACGTGTTACCACCAGTTCTGAGCTACACAGGTGAAACACAGTTCCCAATTGAAGAGTAGCTTACAGAACCACTTGATGTTCTCTAAGAAGTGTGGCTAGAGGGGAACAACACTCATCTTTCCAGAGCATGAACTGACAGAGTGTGGTGTGGCCCACTAGGTAGTGCAGTGGGTAAGTCATTGTATTCTTTTTTTTTTTTTTAAGATTTTATTTATTTATTAATGAGATTTTTTTTAAGATTTTATTTATTTATTAATGAGAAAGATCGGAGGAGAGGAAGAACCAGACATCACTCTGTTACATGTGCTGCCAGGAACTGAACTCAGGACCTCATGCTCAAGAGTCTGATGCTTTATCCCCGCTCAGACCACAATCATTGTATTCTTAAAGCATGAGGTTCTTGGGTTTTTTAGCTTGTGAAAGAAGTCACTGACAAAAACTTCTTCTGTGTGGTGGAGCCAGGCTAGAATCTGGGTCGCACAGACAAAGCAGTGCACTATCTTGCTGAACTTCAGAAGGTGCAGGGATGAAATACTGGGTTGGCGGAGAAGTCATGGTGCATTTTTGTGAAGAAAAATATGCCATGACTTTCCAACAACCCAGTGCTCACTCAGTCTGCTGCTTTGCCATATGTGCAACTCAGATTTGAACCCAGTCGTCTCTCATTCTGTCTCTTAAAAAATAACAGGATGGGTACCAGGTAGAGGGAGGTAGTCTTAGTAGTCTAACAAATTGTCTTAGTAGTCTGACAAAAGTAGCAGGTGGCTGGAGTCCAGAGCAGTTTTCACCTTCAGAATTTGCTAGAAAATCATTTGCTGATCTCTGAAGAGGACATGAGCAGTTTCTAGCCTTGGCCAGCTCTGGCTTACAGTGGTCCTGGGGAGTGAACTAGGAACCTCACTCCTTAGGCTTGAGAGTCTCTTGCCTAACCACCATGCGGTCTTCGTCCCCTCTCCTACCTCATGCCAGCCTCTTGTCTCAGGCGCAGGCCCAAGACACTTCACCAAGGGCCCTGTCAGCCTTCTGTAGGACTGTGTTGCTGCTTTGGGGGGCATGGTACTGTGGCACCAAATGGGACCATGCTTCACAGCAGTAAATTCCCACATCCCGCTGTGCTCCATCAGTTGAAGTGAAGCCTGTGTTCACACTGGTGCTAGTCCTCAGTGCACACTTCCGCCCCCTCATGCTGTCTTAGTGTGATGGACAGGGCGTTACTGTTCAGGAAAGGTCACCCCACAGCCATGTTGCTTACCTGTCCTTGTGACTTTTTCTGTGCTGGGTGAACCTCTTGACCTAATGGGTTGGGCACTAAGGTCTGACAGAACCAGAAATGTTTCTGTTTCAAAGGGTTAGTTTTGGTGAGATTTACAGTATATCTGGTAGTCTAAAGGGAGGAAGTACCAGTTGTAGTAGGGAGATGATGCCACCTTGGAAAGTAACAGGTGCACAACAGCGCAACTCAAGGCACTCAAACTGCTCTCGGGAGTTGGGTGGTAGCGCAGCAGGTTAAGTGCAGTTGGCGCAAAGCGCAAGGACCATTGTAAGGATCCCAGTTCGAGCCCCGGCTCCCCACCTTCAGGGGAATCACTTCACAAGCAGTAAAGCAGTTCTGCAGATGTCTTTCTCTCCCCCTCTCTGTCTTCCCCATCTCTCTCCATTTCTCTCTGTCCTATCCAACAATGATGACGACAATAAAACAAGGGCAACAAAAGGGAATAAATAAATAAATAAAATTTTTTAAAAAGAAATTGCTCTCACAGTGTGAAACTGAGTATGAATTTTATCCTCCTGCCAGGCTAGCGTGGGGGTGCCTCTTCCTGGGCACGTACTCTGGATTGGAGAGAACACTACCAGAGCCAGCCTGGGCTGCTACTCACTCAGCTATGCGAGAGATGACTCAGGAACAGACTCGCGGTGGGGAGACATTTCGATTCTTTATTGATCAGAGAGCCAAGGCTTTTAAAGGTCAGACCCAGAAGTGGCAAGTCAGAAATGGAAATGGCTAGGAAAGGGGCAGAGAAAGGCAAAATGGGTTGGGAAAAGTAGGAACTTCCTTAGCAACTGTTGTGAAGGTTTTAACTGATAGGATTAATAATACCCTGGAGGCAGAGAGGGTCTTGAGGGTAGAAAGAAGATAGATCAAAGGAATGGAATGGGCGGGGATCTTTCAGGCAAAACAATGATACTGTAGATAATAAGTCTGATAAGAGGATGAATGTCCCTTCAAGTCAAGCCCTGACAAGCTCAACCACATCCTCACAATTTCCCGACATCTCCCCCTTTCTTTTTATCTAATGGCCATAGAATCAGGAATGCAGGTTGCTGTGTGAGGCAGGGAGTCTGATAAGACAGGGCAAACCTTTGGGGTTACTCCTGTCCCTCTTTGCTCAACCTCTCGGTAGAGAGAGAGACTGACAGGATAGACGCACTCCTCAGGTCAAGCCCTGCCAGCAGCTACCACATCCTCACAATTTCCCGACATACTCCAGCGCCACTATTGGCAGGCTTTTTTTTTTTTTCTTTTTTCCCCCATTTGGATAGAGAAAAGGAAAGAACACTTCCGTAACTTGTAAAAGTTACAAAAAAAACAAGGGGAATGGGGGGTTGGAGAGGAGCCCCGAATATTGAGAGCAGCTGTTGACCCGAAGCCAATTGTCCCTTGTTCCGTGTGGATATTTCCACCTGTGCCCACCCTGTGATAACTATAAAAAGGTGGGACTAGAAGTGATCGGGGTCACAGACTCTCCCCTTGCTTGGAAGGGTGTTGGCAGCCTAAGCTTAAGCTTCCTAATAAAGGCTCTTGCTATTGCATGTGATTCTGGTCTTCTTTGAGATTGGGACTCGAACTTTTGGGCATAACATGCTTCTCCCAGTACCAGTGCACATCTGTGAGTGTCAGGACTTAAACCTGGGTTGAACACACGACAACGCAAACACCCTATTGACCACTCCAAGAGAATCCTAGACAACACAAGGACAACCCAGGGGGTAAAGTGCCTAACTTGAAGCAGTTTGATCCCAGGTATCCCATACCACAAAGTCTTCCCTTGCTGTCTTTCCTCTTTTTAACAGATTCTGTCTGTGTGTGCAGTTCCTGGGTTTCTTGGTTACCTAGTGAGATGTCTCCCAACCCCTGAACTTCCGTTTTTCCCGTTAGTGAAATGAGGGCAGCAGAGACAATGGCTATTGCCAGTGGGTGCTTGGTGGGACTCCGGGAACCAACTGGGTGAAGCACACTCAGACTTCACATGTGTTAACTGGCCCATTTGTCATCGTTGGCATTTTCCTCAGGTTCTCAGAGCATTTTGACAGTATGTCCAACTGGGAGTTTCCAGAATGCTACATTGTGGGAACCTTGTGTCACCTCAACAGCTGCTGTTTGCAGCAGGAAGGTGCCAGTCTACTACCAAGGTGAACTTAGCAACCTCAGGTTACAAGAACTGGGGGCGGGGGGGGGTTCTTTCTGTGGGCATACTTAGCCTGTTTTCCTTTGGCGTGCTGAGTAACATGGAACTCAGAGTAACAGCCACGTTTCTCTACAGGCTTGTCTTCAGAGAGATGTGACAAAGCTGGGGGGGACAATATATTGGTGTTTTTTAGAATAACCAATTCAGACATCCAGTTGCCTCATTCTCCCATGGTTTTTCTGAGTTAGAAGGCTACTTCCCAGGGCCAGGTGGCAACACAACTGGTTAAGTGCACACACTATAGTGCACAGTGATCCAGGTTCAAGGCCCTGGTCCCCACCTGCAGGGGGATTGTGGAACTATGTGGAAGTTTGGTAGAGCTTAGGGAAGCTCCCCCCATCTTCACGGATAGACATCTGGAAAGACGCCTCTCTTGTTAGCCTCTCTCCATAGAGATGAGCCAAGAGACAAAAGTCTATCAGACTCAGCTTTCCTCTGTAAGACTCCAAGTGTCTTATTTCCCCTCTCCCCTACTGTCAGCCAAATGGTTGCACTCAGAGTTCACACATTCCACTTCACCTTTTGATCACAAAGGAAGAGCACATCCTGTCACACACTTCTAACACCGGACAAGTGAAAAGCCCCCCAAACCCTATTTCCTGGAGCCCTTTAGATGTCTTTAAAGCCTTATTCTTCCTTCTCTATCTCACCTTACTGGTTCAACCCCTATTCTTCTCTCAAATGCCTTTGGAGAATTAAATGCCTGCATCAGGAGACCAATTGTATTGATCTTTATGTATCAACTCTTGTCATACCAGCCCCTGCCAGAGGGGCATGCTGACCTTTAAGAAACCTGTGAAAACTGTTCTTTGTCTAGCCTTCTATATCAACCCAAACCCTCCCTCCAATAAACGAGTGTGTTCATACCAGAATCCTCCCCGAGTTTCTTTTCGCGCAGTGTCTTGAACTGGTGATGGAAATTCGGTAGTTTACCTTTCTAACTGAGAGACCACCCACGTGAGCTCCAACGGGAAAGCTTCACAAGTGGTGAAGTAGAGCTGCAGATGTCTCTGTCTCTTTCCCTCTTATCTTCCCTCTCCTCTCAGTTTATCTCAAATAAATTTTTTTTTTTCCATTTTACTGGATAGGACAGAGAAATGAGAGAGAGGAGGGAGATAGAGCGAGAGAGACACTTGCAGATGTGCGTCACCACTGAAGAGACCCATTCCCCCACCTGCAGGGGAGCCAGGGGCTCGATCTGGCCTTGTGCGGGTCTTTGTGCTTTGT